>NW_015150612.1:1285890-1287567 GCF_000732505.1 Cyprinodon variegatus
GGACACCAGGAACCACCACGTCAGCTCTCAGCAACTGAAAAGCTATTTATGCCCCTCTTTGTCTTTTCAGTTGCTGAGAGCTGACGTGGTGGTTCCTGGTGTCCTGGTGGTGGGGACTTCCCGTTTTGGTGTGCAGTGCCGCCCCCTTCTAGTCCATTGTTTTACAGAGTGCATGTGTGTAGTGGCTGCCACGAGTGATTTGGGGTGCCTTCCTTTTTGTTTTGGTTTATCTACTGGGATCACTCCTCACTTCGCCTCGACCCACTCCATCAGGTAAGCCTCAGCATCTGAATCAGGCTCTCCCCTCGCCTTCCTGTGTGTGTGGGTAGTATATTTTAACAAGACCTGTTATTTTAATCATGTTTAAATAAAGAATTGCTGTTTTTTCTAAATTATAACCACGTCTCTGACTCTCTCTATGGTAGAACGGATCTACGTATCCTACCTTTAAAATTAATTCTTTGGGTGAAATTCCCAAGGTGGCGTTATTGGTCCATCAGAAATTGCTAGTATCAGGTTCTCCTTCCTGTATACACTACCTGCCTGCCACATTCATTTGGAGATAATTTGTCTGGAAAGCATGGTAAAAAGGTGGACACACCCCAGATGTTTTTACTATTTGGTTTGCTTTCTAATAAAAATTCATAAAAAGACATTCCCTTACATTACTGGATTTTTAAAAATGTTCTTTATTTATTTATCTTTTTTTTTCTATTTGAGCTGCTAATACCCTTTTGTTGTTTATATAGCTTTTAGAGCTCAAGTTGCGAACTTGATGTTTACTCAATTCTATTCTTGCACATAGTGCTTTCTGTAGTCAGTCAGTTAGAAAGTAAGTAAACTGCAATTTGTGAAATAAACAGGGAAACGAGACACCCAGGAAAGGTTAGCTTAATTTGCATGCTGGGATTTTCCCTCCAAAATGATGGTTTGTGTTGTTTACTTTAACGCAGTAAAAACAGAAAATATATTTGCATGTAGCCTCTATGAAAATATTGTAAAAACATTAGTTACAACAGCACTTTTATAATATATATATATATATATATATATGTATATATATATAAAATATATATTATATATATATATATGTGTTTATATATAATATAAGAAAGGTTATAAGATATTTATAGCCTATGTACTACATGCTTTAAATAGTAAATTTTGACTCATGTTTGGCTACGGCATTTGTGGAGAATCTATCCCTGCCTAAGCTGCACTATCATCCTCCACCCCTGACTTTCCAGTGATCCTTGAAGGAGAATCACTACCCTCTGATGTTTACCCAGCTAGAATGGCCCTTAGCATTTACAGTTTCTCTAAATAACAAGGGACCATCAGGCTTTTGATACGGTGGACCATGACATTTTACTAGCTAGGCTTCAGCACCTTGTGGGCATCCGCGGCTCAGCGCTGGAATGGCTCCGGTCTTATTTAGCAGACAGAACATTCTGTGTTGACTTTGGCTGCTCTCAGTCCTCCTCTGCTTCTCTACAATATGGAGTCCCACAAGGGTCAATACTGGGGCCACTGCTCTTCTCCCTCTATCTACTCCCACTGGGTTCCATCCTGAGGAAGTATGGCATTTCCTTTCATTGCTATGCTGATGACCTACAAGTATACATTCCGGTAAATCAGAATGGGGCCCTGTCTTTGTCTTCCCTTCACAACTGTCTT
>NW_015150612.1:1288593-1295357 GCF_000732505.1 Cyprinodon variegatus
CCCACTTTTTCTCTCAGGCCTTTGAGTGAGACTTCGACTTTTTTTTTGCTCTTACTGTTTTTTTTAATCTTTGAGTTTGTCTTGTGTTGTGGTGATAATTGTGTTTTATAATCTGCTCAAATGACCTGTACAGCGCTTTGATTTTAGCTTTGGCTGACTGAAAGCGCTTTATAAATAAAGTTGAGTTGAGTTGAGGCTTTGAGACAGAGGATCATAGAATCTCTCTCTAACTCGTTCAAGAGCTTTGATCCTCTGCAACGTGTCCTCAGTCACTCTTACTTTGGTTTCCTTTGGTATATTTGTAACCAAAACAGCATGTAATTGATTAATCCCCTCTCCCTTACAACAGTAACCACAAGTGGAAAAATCTCTTCAGCAGTTCTTAGCGATGAATACGAGTGAACTCTAATAACTTTTGATGAAAGGTCTGGGTATAATAATATAGTTTATACAAAGGAAAATCAAATTCATCCCAGAGGTCCCTCCATTTTATTAATGTAGCATCCCACTGCTCTGTCTAGTATTAACTGGAACAAGAATTTAACTGGCTGGTGGGGTGTCTATTTGAGTTCCTTAAATTTCAGGTAGATACCTCACAGGTTTATCTATGGTGAGTCAAAACCTACTCTTCTGATTAACATTTACCATATAAATAAATAAAGTAATATAAATAAATCCAGACAACGTGTTACCAAATATAGTCAACCCAAAAGTCAGGTTTCCCAATACCAAAGACCACCCTTAAAAGCAAGGGCAATGCCCTTATTTCTGAAACTTAAATGTCTCTGAACCTAAAACAGAGACAGATTTGGTACTTTTCCATTTCATTCCATTATTCCTTGCAGATTAACTTTATAGTTTTTTTTTAATAATAACCAACGTGTTTAACAGTTTTTAATTTTTTTGGTTTTTTTATAATTTTTTTTGCATTAATATAACTCCATACATTTATCAACAAAAATCCCATATGATTTTAAACTGAACAAATAACACAAGTGGGCCCACACTCACACAGTTTGGTTAAAGTTTCATTGTAGCCTGCTGAAGCAAGAGTGCGACGCAGCAGACGAAAATCTTCCTCTCCCAGTTTGCCGCTAAAACGGCTCACGCAAGCTTGTTCAACAGGTGCCTGATCCACCATCACACAGAAACTTTGCTGGTCCAAACACCATTAATCTACCTCCATCACATGAGTCACAAAGGATCTTCTCAGCAACACTGGAGCCAACATCGCCATGTCGACACTTTCCTCTCATCTACTCTGATCAGATGCAGTTTTCCCGGATCTGCAGTTCTCGCCCCCGTCGTTGTCACATATAGTGGCATCTGGCTGTTTTTTTTAAAGGTTACTTTATACTTTAAGTAGTTTTCGGAGCACATACTTTTTCACTTTTACTTGAGTAAACAGGTCAAGTTGATACCTAACCTTTCTGCAAATGTCCTAATTGCAGAAGGTTTTTTTTTTGTTTTTTTTTTACAGGTCAATTCCTTTTCAAACTTCAGTCTAAACACACATAAGCTGCAAACTCCCATGGCTTCCCTCTTATCATCTCCCACACTCTGCCGTTCTCCTTCCCATCATCCAATGTTCACTTATTTTTTCCGGTGCAGTTCACCTGTCCCTCCATCTTATAACTACTTTTATTAATGAGATCCGGTCCAAAGTCTACGACTAATAAAAGAATTACAAATAAAAAGAATACACATAGATACAAACATCCTTTTCACAGAAACTCTGCTCTTTTCCATTTTCTTTTATGAGCAGCAACTGCATGAGTCTCTTTATTACTAGCCTTTATAGCAGCCGTGTGGTAAGACTTATGCTAGAGGGGAGCTAGGTACTGTACTGTTATGGTTTTCCCATTTTTTTTTTATCATAAATAAAGCAACATGGTTTATGTTTCCAGGTCAGAGTTGGTATCTCTACATTAAAGAGGCAAAGACCTGGACTGAAGCTCAGCAGTACTGTAGAGAGAAACACACTGACCTGGCCACAGTGTCTAACATGACAGACATAAAGAGACTCCTCAGTACCAGAGCGGGAGATAAGAGGGACGTTTGGATTGGTCTGTATGATCAGACAGATGGTAACAGAACATGGTACTGGTCTCTACCTTGAGAAGAGTTCAATGAAAGTGAGATAAAATGGTGCCCAGGAGAACTAAGTGATGTCAATGATGGAGATGAGAACTGTGGACATTTGAATAAGAGTATACACTGGTCAGATACTCCTTGCCATCATATGAGACCTTTCCTCTCTCATGAAGGTGAGAATGATAAATTACTGTAGTTTTTATGTCCTGTCATGTAAAGTCAATGTGATTTGAGTTTATCTGTTTACTCCACATAAACTAATAGAACCCAGAAACACGACTTGATTAGAAATAAGAATATCTGGCAGGAAGCTCAGAGTTACTGCAGAAAGAATCACACAGACCTGATCAGTGGAATGAAGCAGCTACAGGATGGAGAACTAGAGAGAGTGAAGAAATCTCTTGAACAAAAACATACATATACTTTGGTCTGTTAAGAGACACCTGGAGGTGGTCAGATGGAAGCAGTTTCTCTTTCAGACACTGGAATAAATGATCAAACAGTAAATTTAGATCCAACAGTGGGACTGATGATAAAGGCAGATGGAACATTGACAGCTGTGAGCAGAAAACACCCTACATCTGTTATGATGGTGAGTTGGTCCCACATTAATAGAAATAAGTTGGGTTAATGCATGTATGTATTTCCCTTTATTAGTGTATTCTGTTTGTTTTAAAATAAAACTTAGAATTAATTGAAAATACATTTTTACCCCAAATTGTTTATGTTGATGTCTGTAGGCAGGAAGATCCTGCAACATTTAATTTCCCTTTGGGATTATTAAAGTATTGAATTGAATGGAATATTCAGCTTATCCCATTCTTTGCTTTTCATTTTCATTGCTGATACCAGCTTTGTAATTTCTACTGCTTTTATGTAGGTTCTTAAATCTCTTTGTTCTTTGATTTCCTTATCCAATAAATTTCATTTTCTTCCCTTGTCATCACCAAATCAAGTAAAATAAACATCCTCTATATAATCTTGCCATGCTAGGACCTTGCTCTCTCTGAGCCCCAAGTAAGTCTACTTTGTGATCTTGCATCCAAACTTTCTGCCTTGGCCAGTTGATCTGTGAGCAAAAATACTGCACTTGATCCTTTGACCATGAGTCTGGGTACTGGTGATCCTGTCTTACATTTTTGTTGACTTCTCTTTTGGCACGTAAATCAACTGGAAGAGGTGTTTGTGCAGCATCAGGTACCCAATAGATGTGCATATGCTAACGTAAGCTTGCTGAGTCAGTCCTCCCTCTTCATATGTAGAGCCAGAGGGCTGTTTGAGAGTGCTGCTGCTGCTGTCATCTAACTCTACTCCCGTTTGTGTCTTGAAAACCCCACTGTTCGGGGTTAAAAGTTTCCTCTTTTAACCCCTTTTGAAGCCAATTCAATATCATCCATTTTCCTTAACTTCTCCTGTTCTCTCCAACACAGATACACACCTACTGTACATCTACTTAGGCAAACACACTGCAACAAAACACATGCTGTGAACTCTGAAGTGATGGTACTGTGTACCCTTCTGTACCGGCCCACTTAATGCACTGCATGGGTCCTATCCAACCAGATCACCCTCTTACACACTTTCTTGTTCAACATAAAAAAAAGCAACAAATTAATTATATTTATCAAATAAGGACGGCAAAGAAAAACTGCAGTTAATCAAATGAATGAAAAAAATTAATAAATCAAACAACAATCCCTCAAGTTTTTACATAACGCATTGTCAAAGTTTGCTAATGAATTATGTTAAAATGAATGTAGATTTATCAACAGTGCAGCTTTTAACTGTAGTTTTCTGACCAAGTGATGAGTTTATTCTACAGACAGACTGTAAACCAACACAATGGTTATTTAAAAGCCAAAAAAGTCCATGGTAGAAAATATATCTAGCAGTGGAAAAACAGGATGTTTGCAGCTGGATTTTCCCCAGCTACATTTGGTACAGGGTGTCTGTTGTCTGACGGTTGAGTTTGCATCTATTTAAAAATGTTTCCTCTTAATACAGATCCTTCGTTTGTAATGATTATAAAAAAGCTTTTATGTAAAACAGGATAGGGACAGAATTTTCACAGAAGCATTTTTATAAACCTCACAGAAGAAGGATCTGTATTACGAGGAAATGTTTTTTTTAATATATATGCAAACACAACCCTGAGAAACCTGACAGCCTTCATTCTGTATTAAAGGTTACTGGTGAGAATCCAGCTTCGCTATTAGATATATTTTCTACCAAGGACATTTCTCAAAAAAGTAAAATTGAGCTGCTGTTCAGAGTGCTTGAAACTAAGATACAAACAATTTACTTAAGACAATTTTCAGCAAAGTATCCTTTCACTTCCCTATATTAGGTCCTGCAAGTAAATACAGTAAAAGTGAGTAAACTTTTTATTCATAATTCACAGAAAAGAAAGGGTCAAAAACTGCACAAAAATGCAATGAAATACAGATTCCAATGCCGTAGGGGAGTGATTAGAGGTTAGGGCTTAGAGCTTGGAATCCCGAGGATGTTAGTTCAAGCCCCACTCCCACAGCCTCCAACATGGCTCCCTGAGCAAAGACCCCTAACCCCACACTGCTCCCCTGTCACCGCAAAATAGAAGCCCACTGCTCCCCAAGGGGAAGGGTTAAATGCAGAGGGTGAATTTCATTGTGCTGTACTTGTGACAGTGTAATGACAATAAATTGCTGGGAATCTAAAAGGAAGTTAGACATAAAAACCAACTCAGAGCTTGTCTGCTTAACATCTCCTGTTTCTTTCTTTAACAGAGCCACCTAAGGAGCTAGTTTACTGTTATTTTTTGTGCCATAAAAAGTATTTATGGATCTTTGTTTCTATGTCTCTCTTATATGTCTGATTCTGGTTTTCCTTGCTAGTATTTTTTAATCAATCTGACTGGAGCATCAGAGTCTCAATCCATTGTTTAGATCTGTTGTCTGTATCATGGATTTTTGCAGGGGGTTCATAGGGCAGGGGGAGTGGTATAGCATGAATAGATCCACAGAATAAATAAACACACACTTAAAGGGGGATTAGTTTATGTAAAACTCATGATTTTGGTATTTGGAAGGGAGCTTAAGTACCCAGAGGGAATCCACTCATGGAGTGACTGTTCCGCACTTGTTTGCATCAATATTATTTAATAATCAAATTATTTTTTGGCTGTCATGTGCTTTTTTCTGAATTCAAAACCAGATAGCTGTGAATTGAAATTAAAGTGTTATTCAAGGATCGTTTGAGCTTAACATAGAGCAGGGGATGCAAACTGGATGTTTGGCCTTCTCCCTTTGGAAGGATCGTTTGAGCTTCACATTGAGCAGGGGATGCAAACTAAATGTTTGGACCATCCACCCCTGAAAGGATCATTTGAGGTTCACACTGAGCAGGCAGTCAGCTCCATTGCTTCTCAAGGAACCAACCTAACCAAATTAAAACCTGTCCGCCCTCCAATGAGTCAACCAAGTTCTGGAATAACCCACACCAACTTGATTCTGGGAAGAACACCTTTTGGGAAACGTGAGTCCCGTTTCAATCTATGTTTTTGCAAGTCATCGTTCAAGTTTCCCACTGAACTTAACTCTGAACTTCCCTTCTAACTTCCAGTTCTGGTTCAACAGCTCTCTGAGTTACCCTGGATCCAACGCATCATGTGTTTTCAATAAACCTGATAACCTTTTACGCTGGTTCTCTGAGTGGTTTCCTGCATATGGGTAAGATCCCTTGAAAAGAACATGACACAGAAATTATCAATTAGAAACGCCATGTTAAACATACTTTAGTTAATAACTTTAAACTAAGCTTATAAAACTCAACTGAACAATATAGTCATATGAACGTATGTACTTTATCAATAAAATTACAAACAACACAGTTGAGTATGGATTTTATGTATGGGAACCAAAGTTTATCTTAAATAATTTTGGAATGAGGCAACATTTGTTTTTAAAACGTATTTAGCACAACTGGAACGTTTTCAAGCCAATTCTCTATGCACATCAAAAAGGTAGATAAAATATAATTGGGTAAAATGATATTTTAAAGGAGCAAAAAGTAAAAAATAATTTAATTTTATTTGCATCCAAATTATCAAAGTAAAATATGGTAATGTGTACAATTAAAGTTATCTCTTTAGATGGAATTGAGATAATGTGATACACCATCTCTCTACATTGTTCTCCAGACTCTAGTTTTAAAGCCAGGCCAGCTGGGCATGCAGGTTAAGCTTCTACATTAAAGGGGAACACTGCGCGTTGTTTTTAAAAAAATATAAATATGAAAACTATAACCTGGGTGTCTGGGGGACAGTGATTCGCCTACATGTTATTAATGCTGGCGTACCATAAATGAAACATAAAACAGTTCAGTTTGCGCTTTCTGTCAGGGTTTAGTTGTGGTTTGGAGGACCCAAATGCAGAGGCAGAGGCTGAGGAGATCTCTTGGGAGTTTTAATGGGGCAAAACAGTAAACAAAGGCAGGGATCCAAAAATGCAACTAATAATAAAAAGGCAAACCAGAACAGAGGAGACATCTGGGGAAAACCAAACACGAGGAGCCAGGAAGAGACGAGGAACATAGACCACAGCATGGGAAGACAGCTAAGACAAGGAACCAACAAAGAGTGAGAGCAGAGGGAGAGCATACCGGTATATAGGAGAGAGAGACAAAGGGAGGGT
>NW_015150612.1:1298971-1300871 GCF_000732505.1 Cyprinodon variegatus
TCTAGAAAACAAGGAGCAAAGAAAAGAACAGCAGAACCAAGACCATGACACTTTCAAGTCATAGCCCATAGGAAGACGTTACTTGGATATAACCTAACAGAATATCTTCAGAACAGCTCCAAATGACACAAAACTCATATGGGTGAGTAGAACGTGATGTAATGACATAAAATCAAGGGCCCAATGTAAAAAAAAAAACAAAATTGCCAGAGATAGAGAGATAACTTAACAGTGTGTTAATGGGATTAAAGCTGTTAACTGAAGTTAATCATTATTGAAACAAAGCTTTCTTGCTAACAACATTATAAAGTTAACAATTCCTACTTCTCTGATGTACAGTACCACTCTTCTCATCCTGTCTGACACAGCCTCTCCCCTGCCTTCTTCTCTCTGTCTGCTTTCGGTGTAAACAGACCAAAATAAGCAGAACAGGGAGAAGTAAACACCCAGCCCAAGAAAACTATCAGTCAGACAGGATTCATGATAAAATGTTAACCAATTTTCTTGAAGAATTTTCACAGTTCACAAAACATCAAAAAGTATTATTAATTAAATATATATATAGGTTATGACATTTTTCATCATTTAGTTAATCAGATATGCTTTTGTCTAGCGTCTGTTTTATTTTATTCTGTTTTCTTTCTTATTTGAACTGATTTGACTGCAACTCAGTAGTCATGTGACAAGTATGCGATCACATGACTTCCTGCTTTGTATGTAATTATATGTTAATGACATGAACTTACATTGCCCTTCCCCTACGTTTATTCATTACACACTGATTTTGGCAAGCTAGATTGTAACCCAGCTGCTCTGGAGCACACTGACTGAAGTGAGTTTGTCATACAGTAGGTACCACTGGACCATCTGACCACCATCAGTAGGTAATTATTTAAAGAGTCCTCGTTAAGAACACATCGATTGAGATGAACAGAGCTGATGTACAACTGGCGACCCTCCTATGCCACCTTTACCCCATGTACTTAACATTTATTAATGGGTTGGCATGAATGCATCATTATATGTTCTTTTTTAAACTGACTTCATGTCCATCAGTTTAATGAGCAAACTTACCAATACACAAGGGTAGAACCTACTGCTGAGTTGGTTTTGTTTAACCGGCTCTAAGTGGCACAGAGGGAAAAGATAATGTTCTGGAGGTTAATATTTAATTATGGTATGGAAGATGTAATAATGTTGTTCGGAGTTTCTATTGAAGAGAGTATTTATACCTGCGAAGCAGGTGGTACCTATAAAGCCGGGCATACACTGTACTATTTTTTGCCCTTTTTTGGCCGATTCCCCAGTTGTGCAGGAATTTTTTTTAATCAGCCCAACTTTCAGCCTAAAGGTGTGTTGTGCATCATGTAGTGTACAGGGGGTAATGAGGGGAAATCAGCGTCTAACAGCCACCTCCCAATCAGGAATTGTTGGGTCTGGAGAAAATCAAACATCTTTGAAATTCAGTAGGCCGTCGTAAGGTTGCACCAGAGCACAGTGTGAGAACATACATCGTGAGCTGTGAACTTTTAAACCCTGTGGTTTCGTCGTACAATTTGTTTTGACGCCAATTTGGGATCTCTGTTCCCATGCATAGAGATGTCTGTGGCATGCACTCACTTAACATGACCTATGTAATCCTACAATAACATGATATTTACAGTTGATTTATTAAAAACGCTTTTCAGTAAAAGTCAACAGCAATAACTCCAATAACAAACAATAATTTCATTCAAAATGTATTTATTGAAAATGCTTAACAATTCCTGTAATGAATGAATAGCACAATGAAAGAAATAATGTCTCATCTAAACACCCCTCGCTTAACAATAAAAGTTAACAATAACTCTCAACTCCCAATAACACATGATACTCAGCCTCAGCAATGAACGAAATAATG
>NW_015150612.1:1301051-1307170 GCF_000732505.1 Cyprinodon variegatus
AGCGGGGAAACTCTTTTGTAAATCGTCGGTAAACATACATTTGCGCTTTTGCTTTTGGCGTACTGACAACCACGCTATCTATATTCTGATTAAGAACAGGGCTGCCCGCACTGACGCGGCTCAGGGATTACGTCACACGCAGCGTTGTGCGCAGTGCCCTAGTGCCTGTAAAATTTAATGGTACAATTAAGGTAATTTAAAAAATCAGGACATTTCCTCACTTTCTAAAAAAATCCCGGGACGCCCAGGACAGGACATACGGACATGTCCCGGGAAATACGGACGTTTGGTCACCCTAATGTATATGCTCACCTGCCAGAACCATTACAGAATTAGTACTATTGTCTTAATGAACCTGTATTTTTGTTCTTGTGGATCCAAACAACTCAGATAATATTTAAGATATCAAGCAAAATAGCAGTAGTACTATGGAATTACTACAACTAAGGACAAATAGGAAATATAGGATTGTTGAATCAAAATTGGAAGAAAAAAAAAATTAGTCAGTAAAATGAATTGAACCACATGAAAATAAGTTTACAGTTTGCTGCAGCTACTCAATGGGGATTTATCCACAAAACAATATTCACACTATTGTTACTACTCTTACATACATTCAGTCTTTTAAACCATATACATATTTACAGATACGAATGCATCATGCTGTGAAGCTTTATCCTGACCAATGACATGCAGTGCTGGATAAAAAACGTTTTTTTATACAAAAAATGTAGGTGTCATAGCAACCTATAAATATTCCTTCCTTTTATTATTTATAGGTGATTTCAAGAGAAACACGAGACCTGCCTGGTTTAAATATTCAAATTGTAGAATATTTAAATTTAGCTAGTATACAGAGGTCTGTGTCTGAAGCACATTAATATTTGACTGAGGACAGTACTCAGCTGCGCATCAGGAAGGAAACATTCCAGTTCATAAGGTAAAAAAAAAAAATATTTAATTTTTTGTCTTACATATAATGCAGATATGCATGGAAAAAAAATAACTACCCTTATTTTCTTTAAATGCTTGTTTTATAGTTAGGCAATATTACATGAAAATGAAAACAACAATGTTATAATTATTTATGTTCATGATCCTATATGAAGAGTTCATTTGCAAAAACAGATAAATGCCATTTGTGAAAAAAATGAGCTGAGATAATTTACACTTTGCATGGTGCTGCTAATAAAAATATTTTTTTTTATTTAGAAAAATGCAGTTATCTGTTTTTACAAATTAACTTCTCATATATCCAATATCTATAATAATAGTAGCTTTTCTATTTTTGAATATTTGTGGATCTAAACTACTGACAGCTTGAACTAACTCTCATTTTAAATGAGAGCTGGTTTAAGTGTCACAACAAACTGTAAACTAGAGCCTTTAGCAGATTTGTGGACCACGGTCCGGATCCAGACCCACCTGCTGTCTAATCCGGACCCAACCTGATTTAAAACATGTTGTGCGACGACAGTGTCTAACTTCACTTGCGCCACTTCTCCGGTTAATCTGGTCAAGCCACCCGGATCATCCAGCACCAGGCTGCACGTCATATAAATTAGCCAATGAGCTGTCGGTCTGGGTTGCTGCTGTGAGCCTTGCAGGTCAGTGTAAAGCCCACTGCTCTCATTAAGCCATAAAAAAGAAATAAAAAGGTCAGTTCAAGTGCTTTTTAAAATATGTGAATCAGGAAATTGTCTAAATACTCAACTGAACAATTGTTGTTCAAAAAATACTTTTACTTTTAAAATTGAAAATTTTTCTTTTTTATATGTATTTTTTTATTTTAAAAGTCAATTTATAACATGGATGCATAAAAACCTCATTTTATTTCAGTGTTAATCTCTGTTTAAGGTAACGGATTATAATTTAAAATGTCTCCAGACTTTTACTGGTTGTTGATTTTCTTTATTCAGACCCCGCTGATTTTTAATTGCTTACCCATGGCCTATAGGCTTGAGTGCCGGAGGCGGAGCTAAACTGAAGGCTTCTTCAAAGGCTTTTCTGTAACTCTTTATCCTCTACCTGCAATGAATATATTAAAAGCTTTGGTTCATGCAGGGCACATCTGGGGGCCCTGAGAGAGACTCAACTTAGAGACTCACAGTGGAGGATTTTTACGAATTACTGAAAAGAAGCGCCCTCTCCAATTTTAACAAAAAATGCAAATGCACAACCCTGTACCCATTCCTGAGAGGGAATTATTATTAAACGCAAGACCATGCAAAAGCTCATTTCTCCTTCTACACAATCTGTTTAAAAGTTGTTGCTCATATATTACTTTCCAAAAGAAGATTTGCAATTTTTCAACTATGTCAGACCATCGTTAAAAGAAAATGGGGACGAGCACGTAGGACGGCCTTACGTAAGCATAGCACCAGAATGATTGATAATTAGGTGAACAACTTATTTTGATGATCCACCTGAAAAAGGAAAATCCTACACTATACCTCTAGGACACAATGTGACAGGCCAGGATTAAACCTACAATGTCTGACCTTCATACATTAACCCCTGTAACACCACAGACATATCCAAGACGGTGCTTCCAAGTAACTATATTATATTGAGACAACTCTGAAATTTAAACAATATGGCTCATTTTTCTTTTAGCTGACATGAAGAAGAGAGACAGATGTGACAGAACGTATAGAACTTACACAATGCTCAATGTCAGACTTAATTCTCAGCAGATAAATCTTAGAAGAATAAGAAAAGCTTTTTGGTCTTGATTAGTGTATTTATATCTAGGAGATGTAAGTGTGAAGAAAAAAATAAAATTTTCTATTTTGATCAAACTTCCTAATTAAAAATATTGCAGCTGATCAAGGATGCAGTGGAGTGTGATTCTGCTCTTTCTGATGGGTAAGTTGATCTAAGCACAACTACACTAACTGGTTTCTGGTAAGATACAGACTCAGCTGGACACATGGAGAGATGGCTGCTCTATTAACACACAGAAAGTAACTGATAACAATAGAAAACTTATAGGCAGACCTTTACAATTTTGTTATCATTTTGAGAATTGCATGACAAAAATGCATCTTTTCAGGTCAGAGTTGTTTCATCAACTGTCAATTCCATGAGTATCACTACATTAATGCGGAAAAGACCTGGACTGAAGCTCAGCAGTACTGCAGAGAGAAACACACTGACCTGGCCACAGTGTCTAACATGGCAGACATGAAGAGACTCCTCAGTACCAGAGCGGGAGATAACAGGGAGACTTGGATTGGTCTGTATGATCAGACAGATGTTAACAGAACATGGTACTGGTCTCTGCCTGGAGTGGAGTTCAATGAAAGGGAGACAAAATGGAACCCAGGAGAACCAAATGATTTGAATACTGAGAACTGTGGGCATTTGAATAAGAATCTTAAATGGACAGATACCAAGTGCGATCAAAACAAGCCTTTCCTCTGTTATGATGGTGAAATTTATGAATTACTCTACTGTACTGTAGTTTTAATGTCTTATCATGTAAAGTCAATGCAATGTGAGTGTTTTCTGTTCACAGAAACTAATAGAACCCAGAAATACCACTTGATTAGAGAGGAGAAGACCTGGCAGGAAGCTCAGAGTTACTGCAGAGAGAAACACACAGACCTGATCAGTGGAATGAAGCAGCTACAGGATGGAGAACTGGAGGAAGTGATGAAGTCTGTGGTAGCTGAGACATACATATATTTTGGTCTGTTCAGAGACACCTGGAGGTGGTCAGATGGAAGCAGTTTCTCCTTCAGACACTGGAATGACGGGTTAAACAATTACCAATACAACACTGGTCGATGTGCCATGGCTGGGATTGATGATGAAGGCAGATGGAAGACTGACAGCTGTGATCAGAAAAAACCCTTCATCTGCTATGATGGTGAGCTGTTTACATAAAACTTATCCTGTGTAGGAATTTTTTTTAAATCTATGTCCTATGTATGATTGTGTTGGTAATATATTTTAAAAGGATTTTACTATTCATCATTTGAAGATTTAGATCCCAATCATCAGCTTCCATGTGAGTATTTAAAAAATGTGTAACTTGAAAACCAAAGTTTTATTATCACTCAAAATAAAACATTTGGTTTTGGGCTGTGAATATATTGTTTGCTTTGTTCATCACCACTATGGCAGATAAAGTGATCCTGATCAAAGAAAATAAAACCTGGGAGGATGCCTTATACTACTGCAGAGATCACTACCATGACCTGGTCACCATCACCAGCCTGGATGAGCAGAGATGGATCCAGGAGAAAGCCAAGAAGGCCTCCACTGATTATGTCTGGATGGGACTGCGCTACACCTGTACTCTGGATTTCTGGTTCTGGGTCAGTGATGAGGTGGTCAGGTATAAGAACTGGGCCTCAGGGGAACCAGTGGATGACTGTGACATGTCTGGAGCCATGGAGACAGGAGGAGGACATAAGTGGAGGAAAATAAATGATCTAGAGGAGTTTAACTTCATCTGTTCTAAGGAATAACACTGATTGTTTACATTGATTATTTGCATTGTTTTATACTGTGATGATATGCATTATTTGGAAAATATAATAAAAAAATAAAATAAGCATATTAATTAGTATAAAGATAATATTTCCACCAAACTACAGCACTTGCTTTAAACCTGTTATATATGATTCTTTTTTTTCTGGTTTCCTTCTATGAAACATCTGCTTCTCTAGCAGAACATATTTTCCTTTTCCTTTATTTTGATCAGGTTATCGTTATATTTAGTGGCTGACTGTAAATATCGGGCGCTAGTGTGCAGTTACTTCAGGATTTCAGAACGAATAAGATAAATACAGTAAATATCAAATACATTAATAAAAAGTAATCACACCTGTTCACTCATTAAATGTGTCTGACTCTTGATTTTTTAGTGTTCTCATTCCTTCTTGGGTTTATCTGGAGTATATTGTTTTTCTTGGAGGCCTAATTTTTCAAAGGTGTGTGTACTGTCAGTTGTTATTCCCAGTTATATATATATATATATATATATATATATATATTTTTTTTTTTTTTTTTTTGTGTCTCTGAGATGTGACACAGTGGTGACAAGACTCATTTGAAGAGTTTTTTTTACATAGAAAAACAGGCTGTTGGTCGATCAGAACAGTGTGCATAAACATTAAAGGGATGCCTGTAGATTTCCCTTTGTCTTTAACAGAGACAGAACAGTAGATCTCATTTTTAGAGAAAGTTAATTTCTACCTGATCTATCCTGAGCTCTGAAGTTTCCATAAATGCTTCTGTGCAGCATTGGACCACAGAACTGGACAGAGATGAAGGCGATGCAGTGCAATGTTCTGAACAACCGTTTTTAGGACAGAAGTTGGACAATAAGCAGATTATCTGTACCTCTGCCCATCCTGCCAACAATATGGTTAATTTGGTTTCCCACAATCTAAAGCCCAACAGCTTTAGATTTGGGCTGAAATAGAATGATAAATAAACGATAACTGTTCGCTGAAATTTCCAGTTGAACTTTTTTTTTTTTTTTAAGGGTTTCAGACCTCCTGTTCAGCAACATTGACAATGAGAAGTTGGATGCAATGGTACAGGAGATCCTCAGATGTCATCCTCATACAGGATATAAGATGATTCAGGGCCATCTGAATGCTCAAGGAAAACAAATCCAAAGTAAAAAGACTAGTATGTGTTGGTTATGACAATTAATTAAGACTGTAGGCATCATGTAATATTAATGTGTTTGTCACTGACTCAACTTACAGATGCTTGTCTATCATGATCACATTACAAATGATTGTTTAACACAAGTGCAGTACAGTATGTACAATATTTTTTTTAAAAGCACCAGTAATCATCTTCAAAATGTAGTCGCTTTTAATAAGTTGTTCTTTCAAACATATTGTAATATTTGATGTGGCCCATGGCTTTAACCAGCATTTCCCTTTATGTACTGTTGACGATGTCTCCACAAAGTAAAAAATATGTAATCTGTAATCTCTATTTACCTGTTTTTGAAGGAGGTTGAGTGAAAGAATCAATGAGACGTGTTGATCAGGAGGGGGTTTCAGGCTCACCTCTCCACACAGTGCAATTAAAACTAGTTATTGCAATCCACAGTGAATTTATTTACTGACATCACTCATGCTGCTGTT
>NW_015150612.1:1310887-1312088 GCF_000732505.1 Cyprinodon variegatus
CTAAGGTCATTATTAAGATTATGTCCAACATACTGTGTAAAAAGGAACACTAGGCCTGTAAGTAATGATCATTATCATTATAAAATGTCATTTACTTATTTCCTCAGATGACATCCTGAAATGTATTGTTTTGTCTACAGACGAATGATACTCACTTTTCTGTCAAAAGAAAAAAAACAAAATTTTAAAAGAAATCACATTTTTAATAAACATCAGAGAATTTTTCTTTTATAAAATTACTCAAAATACTGTCACCTAATGGACATTTAAAGACACTACAGGCAGCTGATTGGACACACTAAACTGAATTGATTTGATGACCTAGTACAATGATATCCTTTTAGCTATTTTTGTTATATTGTATTATTTAATATCTATGTTTAAATTGAAAATATCTTTTATATTTTTAGATGCAGCCCATAAATTATCTAAACATACACCATAAGGGGAAAATTTATGGTAAATGTGAATGAGGATGCTTGTGGACTAGGATTTTTAAATCATTTTTTAAAACAAGTGCAGTAAAAACAGTAATTAACCTAATAGTAAATTTTTAATTAACTTTAATTCAGATAAATTGAATGATAACAGAGGAAAAGGATGACACAATGAGAATGTTAAAATAAAAATGCAATAGCTGAAACGCTCCTATTCCTTTTAGGCTGCTCCAAAGTTTTTGATGATTTTAATGATAAACTGCAAAAGATGAGACATTTTTTTAGCAGATGAATCATGTTGACAGATACATTTTTAAACACAGTTTAGTGTGTCAGTCAGTTGGAAACAACTCCTGTATCGGTCACAGGACTTTCTTCAAATGACATGCACCAATACAGCGTTTTGCTCTATGGGCACCAATGCTTCGAGGTTGCTTGACCCATCACTAACAGTAAAATATTTCTTAAATTGATTGCAAATCTCTTTTAGGTTGACATGGACTTTGGCATTGACTGGGAAGGTCCACATGGTCACCACCCTGAAGGAGTGCCAGTGCCAGAGATTCAGGTTCCACGGCCCTTGACTGAAGGAGAATTGCAAAGACTACCAGATCCACAAGGACCTTTTTCTAATGTTCTGAATGTTTACAGTGAAGCAATTACCACACTGACAGACATATTTGGAGAGGTAAAAAATGTAATTTTTTAATTTTAGTATGTTCAGACATTTAAGTTAAAGTAAGAGTAAAGTTAAACTAAGTTAA
>NW_015150612.1:1313336-1316097 GCF_000732505.1 Cyprinodon variegatus
TAACCTGTTTGGTCGTCCGTCCAAGAACCTTTCAAATTAAACGAAAGCACTGGGGTCTCCTAGGACACATTTACATGTTTTATATTCTAAAACTCATCCATCTCTATTCATCCATAGCCTGAAACAATGTTAGGGCTACTTTTGACTCCCCTACTGACTAGCACAGTGCTACTCCCTCTGGCATGCTATTGTTTGTTTAAGAATAAGACAAATTACAAGGACCATAATTGTAGATAGCTTACAGCATGGAGCAGTATTTTCTCCCTCAGCCACCACCTGTTTTTCAGTGTAACACCAGCAGTGGTGTCAAAAGTACACACATTTGTTACTTAAGTAGAAGTATAGATACTGCAGTTTAAAAACACTTTGGTAAAAGTTGAAGCATCAACTTGACCTCTTTACTCAAGTAAAAGTGAAAAAGTATGTGCTCCAAAAACTACTTAAACTGTAAAAGTATAATGTAACCTTTAAAAAAAAAACAGGCAGATGTCACTATATAAACTAAAAGCTCAATTTTTCGCCTATTTCGAAAAATTCTTTGATATAGGGCCAAGGATGAGGGAGGTCTTGTTGGTGTCTGTCTCCATCTCCTAATACCCTCTCGACTGTAGCCGACCTTTCAGACATTTCAACATCTTGTTCTTAATCAGACATTGTAGCATGGCATAGACAATTCATGTTTACAGTTTGAAGAACATCTGCTTCTTTCTTATTATTTCCTTTGGCGTCAGCACAAATTTGACGAATGGCTAACAATGAGTGTTTGCGTTATATGACTCATCCAATTACATTAGTTTTCACTAGATGTGGATGGCGCCACTGATCTGAATTGGATGGCGCACATGACGTGAAATAAATATTTGGCCGTTTCTCAATTCACTAGAACGCGAGTACAGACCGGTGTTCTTGTCAAGTATGTTCTTGACTAGAACACAGGAAAGTGTGGACTTGGTGAGAACCGGAGCCAGCAGAATTAATCGGGGTCAACTGGACCAGAAGCGTACTTGTGACATTACCACACGCTCAGCTTGTCTAGAACTGCATTTCACCCCGTTATTAATAGTCTTTAGATAATAATAAATTATTCCTTTTTTTCATTTAGTGGGGGAATAATAATTAACACAGTCAGATAAACACCAATCAAATGAACATTTTGCCAAATAAAACTAAGCTAATCCGTGACCTCTGCATTAAGCCGAAGCCAAGAGTAACAAGTAACGTTTGTTTTGAAAATGTAAGGAATAGAAAGTACAGATACTTGTGTGAAAATGTAATGAATACAATGGATTAAAATATAGATACCTAAAAAGTGTAATTAAGTATTTGTAGTTCATTACTTAACACCTCTGGAAACCAGGCAGGTCCCAGGGCAGTGTCACAGAAAGAATCTGGGATTTGTCTTCTTCTGACTTGGTTCCTTCAAACTGATCAGTGAGATCAGCACAGAAAAGCCAAATACAATATTGGTAATATAGGCAATCAAAAAATAGATTGCTTGGCAACACATTTACAACAATTTGATAATAGTGTGGTTTGGAAACACTACATTATATTAATAAAAAATGTTACTCCAGACCAGTGCCAAGACATCCTGGACATTTGGATTCTTTTAATAAGCTTTGTAACTTGGTATATTCCTGGATTTATAACAAGTTTGATTAATATTGGTGTGTGGCCTCAGCATGCACATCTGTTGTTGCTCACAGTGGTCCTCAGTGTAGTTAGGGAGCTTGTGTGAATCGTCAGGTACATAAAAAACTAATTTAGAATTAAATTTGTCCTGACTGTAAAACACCATGCGGTCGATGTGGATCAGATCTATGTAGGGCTCGTTCCATGAATCTCCTCTGCCATAACTTATCCGAGGTTCCATTTCAAATTGCTGTCATCCAAAGATACTGAGAAGTTTAAGCTATGTCTATGTTTTTTGCATATTTCTATAAAGATACATATTTTTTAGCAGTGCAAACTGAAGTTTAAGTTTTTACTGTTATGATCAAGGTGAAGTTAAACAGCTCTATATGCTTTATCCTAATTAAATTGAGCTTTACTTTGATATATTAAGTCAAATATTACGTATACTTCAGTGAATTGTATTAAACTTAAGTGGCAGATTACTTAATTATGCAAAAAAAGCTGGAAATATTTCCTGTTCTGTTATGAAAATTTTGCTATTATCTTCATTAGTTTTCAAATTATATTCAACCTTAATAAAAAAATTTCATGTAAATATTTTTAGGTATAAGGTTAAAGTTTATAAGGTTTGTAAGACAAAAAAATAAATCAAATAAAAATAAAAAAAACTACCATCTTGGCAGTTTTATGGCAAATCTGTCACCTGCAGAAATACTATGACGTCTCTGCAGCTGTGGGAAGATTCAAGGATGGACCGGAAGCTCAGTACAGACAACTAGTCTGTCACTAGTTGAAATAATTTATTTCGTTGTGCTGGCACTTAAAATGAAGTGATGGTACCACACCATCTCACTGAATAAGCACATCCAATGATGCAACACACGATGGTGCAGTTACTGTAAATATAATAAAAACCTGTTTTACCAAACATTAAATTATCCAAACACACCTTTTGTTTACCCTCCTTTAAAACCCTCTGCTATGTTGTGCATTCAACAGTTTCAAAAGTAAAACAAAAAAAGCAAATCAAAACTAAGCCGAAACAATGTTTCAAAATTGTAGTTTGTTTTGAACAATAGTTCAGACTTGTTCAGGTGGTTGATGGCAGGTGGCAGGAATGACCTGC
>NW_015150612.1:1317239-1319392 GCF_000732505.1 Cyprinodon variegatus
ACTTGAGGGTGCATTACAATGTTGAACCAGTAGATGGCAGCAAAAGCCTGTGTAGGCTTAGCAGCCAGAGAGCCCCATGAAACAATGAGAGTACTAACATTTTCATGCCTTGTATAACTGCAAAGTTTTGGACTATTCTTTTCAGAAGAAATGATGCACTGCAAAAATTCTGCTTACTTTTAATTATCACAAATTTAATTTTGTAAACAAAATTTTGTAAACAAAGAACAGAAGTTAGAGTGCAATTGCATTCAATATCATTGGATCGAAATTGCAGATATCAATATAAATATACACTACTGTACGGTTGCAAAAAAAATGGCGAAATCTTTATGCAAACTGTTAATATATAGTAGTAAAGACCTAAATGCCAAAATGTAGGCGCAGAGTCTTCTTGGTTGCAAAGTCACTAATAAAATGAAATCTAGTGAGCGAGCCAACTCACTTTTAGTTGAAAGTATTGCAAGCCTAATCAACCTCTCTTTCACCACCGTCCACCTGAGGTAGCTCGTGATCAGTTTACGTTTACTGAATGCCCTTTCCCCACCTGCAACTATAACGGGCATAGTGTAGGAAATCCTTAATGCTGTGCAAACCTCTCCAAAAATGCTATGCAGCTTCATGTGATTACTTGCATTGAACAGATCAATACCAGAGTGATCAGATGGGAAAGTGGCAGAATGAACATTGTCGAGATGTCTGATTTCACTCTCACTCTTGAGGTGTGAGGTCCTTGTTGTATTTGTGTATCGGTGGCCGGCACACACCAGCAACCCTCCCTTAACTTTCCAACTTTAATAACGGCAGCAAATTCCTCAACAATATTTGCTTTGCTTTGGAATCTTGTGTCCAAGTCACTAATTATGTGATCCATGGCACTGTAAAAGACAATAAATTAACCAATCCCTTTTTGTCTCTTCCCTGCCATTTGCTGCATTTTTGTACCTCAGGTACTCTGGAGAAGCTTTTCCTTCAGAGTCTTTTGGAAATGGCTTTGACTTTGTAGTAGCCAATTTCCTGATAATACCAGTTCTGTCACATTCCATGAGCTTTGCTGGCCACAATCCTGGCATATATTTGACAGCAGATCGTTGCTTTCTGACTGACAAACATCCACTGACCCTCCTGCTCTTTCTTACTTTGTGTTTCACCATCATCTGCACTGCTGGTACTGGTCCTCTTGTCCTCATCATGGTCTGATGAGGAGCTTGGCTCTGTATCAGTGATTTAAATGGAATGTAGTTAGAGCATGCAGGTTAGTGATGCATGGAAGTTAATAAGCTAATACATGGTAATGTTAAATGTATGCAGGTTACAGTTACTTATATATATTTCAACAATGTCCTGTCTGGCAATGTGGCAATAAGAATAATTGTCAAAAACATGCCAAAAAGAGCCAAACAGATTTTACTTTCACAAGTGGAGCAGTAGGGTCATCGCCATAGTGTTCCGCTTGTTTTATGCATATAAATAGTTTTATTATAATTCATACAGGGAGTATTACATCTGTTGCTCCCTTGTGCCTGTCTCCTTTCCCCTAGCTCCCTTCTATTTAGTTCTATCCTCACCTGCACTGCATCAGCTGATTCGCCCATTCTTTGTTTTGTCTCCCATTTATACACCTCCTTTGCAATTCCACATTGCTTGATTTTCTTCATTATTTTATTCCTAATGTTGGTTTCACTGAGCGGTTCCTAGTTTTTGATTCCTGGGTTCATTGCCTGTTGTTTCTGGATTATGAGCTTCTGTGCTATCAACATATCCATTAAATCTTCAAGAATTGCTCTCTGCCTCTGTGTCTCAGCATCTGGGTCCTCAACAAACATTCATTAAACCTGACAAGAGGAATAGAAGATGAAACAGGAAATAAAGCAGAGATTAAAAAATTATTTATTGTTTACTTATTTTGAACTCAGCAGTTTATTCAGATCCTTTTCTGAAGCCTCCACCAAACACTAACAAAGACTAGTACAAATAAAAAAAAACAACACTATCTTATTATTATTATTATAATGATAACAGTATACTATTGATAAAGGCAATATGTAGCAATAATAAGGATATAATATAAATTTTAGTCCTTACATTTGAAATAAACCTACTTCTATATATTTGCTTCTTTAAAGAAAGAAAAGTATCAATTAAAATCTATA
>NW_015150612.1:1321176-1322209 GCF_000732505.1 Cyprinodon variegatus
CCCCAGTTGCTCCTCAGTAACTTGACATACAGCAGTTACGGCAACATGAAAGGAACATTTCATGCATGTAAATATGCTGTAGATAGAGCTGCTGTATCAACAAATCAACAAAAAGGCAGGTACTGTATGTTACATCATAATCTCCACAAATCTGAAAAGAAGCAACATAAAAATACATTTTGCTTCCAGTCTGAAAAAATACAAAACATTTTGTGAGTAGGTTCATACAGGTCATTTCTGGATAGTTTCATGCTATATATTAGGGCTGTCAAAATTAACGAGTTAATGCGAGACGATTAATTTCTGGAATTAACACAATATTTTTTTTACCCATTAATGCAGTCCCGCCCTGTTTTCCCCACAATTCAATTGTCCGACATGAGCGAAATGGAGGAATCAGAAGAACCCGTTCGATGGACAGTTAGAGTATAAAAAAAAACAAAGACGGGACAATAAATAAACATGTTGTGGTTTGCTCAAACTGCAAGAAGGACTTTTCGTTTCACCGAAGCACTTCAAGCCTTAAATATCATCTTAATGCCAAGCATTCATTTGTTGGGGCTTCAAATTCAGGTGTTATGACTGGCATGCGTCAAACCACCCTCACCGAACGCAGGGCATTAAGTAACAGTCCGCTTATATTCAGAAAATGTAAACCAGTTAGTTTGCCTTAACAACTGGCTAAAAGATGAATAAATATTAGGTAAAATGACCTCATTTAATTGTTTTAAGTCAAGTTGTTTGTTTTAAACGAAAAACGTTCCGTTAAACCATCCTGTATTTGCTAAAAAAAAAAGACAATTGCTAAGTTGCCAAAATTGTTGAGAATTAAATTCTTTTTTTGGATTTGTCATTAATAAAAACTAAATGTAACACCCATCTTGCTTATCTTTCTGCTTTGAAAACAGTACACAGAAAATGTGTATTTTTCAATAATATTTAGGCTTGTGATTAATTGAAATTAATTCAAGAAATCTTGTGATTAATTAGATTAAAAATTTTAATAATTTGAAAGCTCTACTATATATACAAA
>NW_015150612.1:1323715-1325109 GCF_000732505.1 Cyprinodon variegatus
CTGTAAAGGCTCACCAGAGAGCATAACATAAAGTTGACATGACTATAACAGCTGAATGCAGTGATTTCCATGTTGCTCAGCAAAACGCTTTGCAAATTTATTTAGATCCAATGCCTTTGTGCATTTGGATTTGAGTTCAACTATACTTGATAGTCTCTTTTCTGTCATAGTTGACCGCAAATATGTCTTTATGAGCCTGAGACGTCAGGCCTAACTAACAACATAGTTAGATAAATAACGTTCTGCAACCTGATTTTCATCTCAAAATCAGCATTGCAGCTATATTAGCAACATTGTGCTTTCATTATGATTGAATTTCTCGATAGATAGTTCATCAGTTTTTACCTGTTTCATCCCGTGTCTCTTCTCCCCATGACCCCTGGCTCCCTCACTTTGCCCCATTCAGTTTTCAAAACTAATCAGTCTCAGTCGCTCTCACGTCATCTCATGCTGCATTCACTGCAGTCCTACATTGGAAATTAGCGGTCGTAATTCTCAAATTATCCATAATTTATAAGCCTCGCCATCCCTACCGCCAACTAGGGTGGCAGCAGGGGGGGCAGGGCTGTCATTAAGAGTGGCATTTGCCACCCTATGCCACCCCAGTAGATCCGCCTATGCCGCGGAGCAGTGTGGGATTAAGTGTCTTGCTCAGGGATGCAGAGTGGCAGTCTGTGGGATTGGGGCTTGAACTCAGAACCTCTGGATTCCAATGCCCTAACCACTAGGCCGCACCACTAAAAAGAAAACTGAATTGAACTTTGTTGTCTCACACTGGAGAAATTTACCTCTGTATTTGACCCATCTTTTGGGGAGCAGTGGGCAGCCACTGTGGGGCGCCCGGATCTTGCTCAGGAACCCAGAGTGCAGGCGGTGGGGACTGAACCAGGTACTTGCAACCTTCTCAGAGCACAAGCGCACTGCTCTAACCACTAGGGTAGAGGTCACGGATTGACAGACCAGGGTCCGGTTCCAGACCCACCTGCTGGCTAATCCGCCCCAACCTGATTTAAAACATTTATAAATTACCACGTGTTGTTCGATGACAGATTATAACTTCATTTGCGCGGCTTCTCCTGTTAATCTGGTAAAGCCCTTCGGAGCATCCAGGACCAGACTACATGTGATACAAATTAGCCAATGAGCTGCTGTCAGTCTGGGTTGTTGCTGCTGCTACTTTTAGACACAGCAGGCAAACCTGTGGCAAGCCGGGTGATGGGAAAGAAGGAGAAGACGATAAGAAAAGGAGAGCAGAGAAAGTGTGGACTGCTGGAAGAACTACAGTGTACTGGTGACAGAAAAGTGAAATGACGTGCTCAAAGATGACCCTGCACATTTTTAGTATGTTTGGCTCAACCTACTGCGGTGAAGCAGGATTCTCCACCATGAACAGA
>NW_015150613.1:0-856 GCF_000732505.1 Cyprinodon variegatus
AGGGTTTGACTTCGTGTGGACGGGGCCTCATTTATATTGCAAAGCTCACTATATAAAAGAAAAAACAACTTGGAGAATAATTGTATTTTGTCTGTTCTCACCTTTTCATGTCATTCAACATTTAAGCTTAGAGAATGACAAACAGTATGATTTCAGTATTGGAGTAACATTTATTTCACCCAAGGAAAAGCACTACATATGAAGCTACAATTTTCCCATTTAGCAGTTTTTACAAACCCAAGGTGAGTCCTTCCTGCATTTGTGACAGGTATACTTTGTGCAGTGCGCACAACGCTCAGTGCTGTGGTTCCTGTTGCAGAGATTGCGCACCTGGCCTGCTTATAATAATAATGAAAAAATCTTTAAAAAATAGAGTTTAGTACATTTTCCCAAAGTAAGATTTGTAGTGTGAACTAGATGAGGTTATCTATGTATGCTACAAGTTTGGAGGCACTACAATGATCTATAGTGTAATTATTGGCTATTATATGCTTACCTTATTTTCACGACTATAAGGCGCATATAAACGTCTTTTTTTCCCCTCAAAATGTGCGGTGTGCCCTATAGTGCGGTGCTCCCTATGTGTGTTGTTACTGCGGACGTTGTTGAGACCACCATGAGAACGTTAAAGGGGGAAGTGTGGCCGTGGATTGCGTATAAAAGAACAGGAATGTGCTTCATGCAGAACTCCTCATGTCCTCATTGAGGAGATGATGAAAGCGTGGCTGAGGGAGGTCTATGTAAGGAGACCAGGTGGTTTTTTCCATGCATCACCATCGCTGTTAATCTGTGACTCCATGCGTGCCCATCTCACAGCCGATGTGAAAAACATGGTGAAAAAAATGAACGCTGTGCT
>NW_015150613.1:5715-7972 GCF_000732505.1 Cyprinodon variegatus
TCTACCTGAAGGAACCACAGCTGCTAAGGAACAGAACCATCAACTAGGATCTGTTCTGGTTCTGTTTGGACCCTGATCCTCCTTTGTTCTCCTTCATGTTTCTGTGTTTGGAGACGCTGCTTTGCCTTCAGGAAAAACTGACTCCATGTTTTTATCCAGTGAAGCTTTAAAAAATCCAAAGGTTTAAAAAAAAAAGTGAAAACATGAGAACTCATCTAATGTTTCTTTGCAGTTTCAGTCTCTCTTGTCCAAATCATTTCTAATCTCAAGTTTTAGGTTTGATTCTTTATCTGGACAAATTCAGGATTTAATTGGTTCTTTGCCCAAATATGGGAATATTTCAGGATTTTATTGATGAGAGAATCAATTATATTCCTATCCAATATCGTTTAATATATATCTGGTTCATATGAAGCAGCTTCCTGTGGGTCGGGGCGGTTTAGTTAAAGTTGTAGCGATAAAGTGTTCCTGTTTTCTGTTGGTAAATGTGAGATGAACAGAACCACTGAGGCTCTGCAGGGGTATAATTACGATCTCCATGACATAAACACCTAATAATACGCAGGTCTTAGATTCACTGTCATTTTAGGGTAATATTTGAATATAATGTCAGTACCAAAAGCCCTTAAATGAATTGCAATTTAGAAAAAAAATATATTTACAAGAATAAGATTAAAACAAAATTGTTTTCCAATTCCCAGGAACAAACCTCCAGTTTGATTGAAGCGCTGCTTCACAATATCAATGTTCCCTCTGAAGCTCTGATGTTGTACCGCACGAATTTGAGCATTTCTCTCCTGATATTGTGGATCCTCTTCTAGTATTTTCTTCATCCAGTCCTGTTTGAGTAACAATTCCTTGCCATCACTGTCATAATAATTAACCTGAACATCATCGATCATGGTGAGAGCCACAAATTCTGGGAAGCCTGACACTCCAGAGGACTCCGTGTAGAAAGTCTTCTGAGAGTGAATAACTGTAAGAAAGAATTGATGTTCGAAAGTTCAGTATATCAGCATTATAAATGTCAGAAAATGTAAACACTTTGAAGTTTTAGAAATAAACAATAACAGTAACAATAAGTTGGCCAACAGAAAACAAAAAAGTAATTTAAATTCGAGTTACACATTTTCTATTTTGAAAAATAACGCAATATTATTTTCTTTAGATTTCCTGAGGACGCCATCGAATGATCACAAGAACACGGAACCATTACATTTGTTAAATAAATCATTAGATTTCCACTTCAGAAACAACTTACCTGCCGCCACGTTATGTAGACATATTCCCAACAGAAACACTAAACCCAGCAGCTTTAACATGATTCCTGGCCTTGACACTCAAATCCACAAATAACTTGGATTCTTAGCTCATCTTATGTTCAGCTTCTGCTACAGACGACAGGCTGTGATGTGAGTCAAAACCTTTGGAATAACCAATAAGAATTCAGCTTTAATGTCAACGTCACCGGAAACTAGGCAAAACTGAACCAGCAAGGTTACTAACGAAACTAAAAGTAAAAAAATAATTACGCGGAAGGACTGAGAAGTTGAAAAATGTTTAGGAATAAAATGTTTTTCTTTCAGTAATCGAATTGGTTTGTAGAATTGATTTGATCAAATGTAAAAATATCCTTTTTTCTTTGGAGTTGCAATAAAATAATGTTCTACGATTGTTGTTTACATTAGTGTTTTACGTTAGAATTCGAAATAAACAACTTAAAAACAAAAGCCAGATATAAATGAGGTAATTAAGCAGAATATCAACAATGCTCTTTACTTGAAACAGATTTTTTTTCAACGCTAATGTCTTGCCTGAGAAGAAATATTCTTTTAAAGCTTGTTTTTGTGTTATTTGATACTTTACTTTAAGAGTCTTATGAAAGACAGAACTGTATTTTTAAATAAACAAAATAACAAAAAAATGAACGCGTAATGAAATTATTTAAATAATTTTTACACAAACTTTTTCAAAGTTATTTTATGTATGCTGTTAAAAGTCCGTCCGTTTCTTTAGTACCACATTACCCATGAAGCATCTGTTCATTTTGTAGTTCTAATTTCACGTAGCTGAATAAGTTGTGTTTTCCATGCTTCTGGGTGGTTCGGTGGCACAAAATAGCATCTACCATTAATCCTACTTCAATCCAGTGTGTATGAAACCTGTGTGCGTTCTTTACGATGTAAGTATACATTTTAAGTCCGATATTGTGTTTTTTCTGTCAGTTATTAACCCAGGAGGTTAAATTGTCCTTTAG
>NW_015150613.1:13239-14936 GCF_000732505.1 Cyprinodon variegatus
GGATTTAACAGGAAGCCAATGAAGAGAAGCCAGGATAGGAGAGTGTCAAGAAGCTCTAAAACCTTGAACCCAATATTCAACAGACAGAGCTGGAAGAGTTACAACAGACTTTATTTAAAAAGCAGCGTGTGACGGCGCGTCAGCAGGGGCAGATTACACGGATCCTCTGTGGAAACAGAAACTCAGGTCAGTGACTAAGAATGGATGGCTGGTAACAGTTAAGAGCCAAAGTCACTGACCTGGTTCAGAGTTCAGTCCGATCCCAGAGGGTGGAGAGGAAATCTGCGAAGGAGATGGTCCTCCGCCGCCGGCGGGCACGGCCCCGAAGCGCAGTGAAGAGAGCGGTGCTGAAGCTAAACAGCGCCGAGGAGCAGGTGTTGCCAGAAAGGGAGATCCAAGCCGAAGTCGAACCAGAAGTTTACCAGAAGATCTGAGAGCCGAATGAGGCACCGATGAGGGAATCCAAGCCGTGGTCAAACAGTCCAGGTTCGGTAAGCCAGTTGCATCCAATACACAGTCCAGAGCCGATCAGACTAATTGAGCAGACAGGGGCGAAGCAAAACTCGGGATCCACAAGACGGAAACAGGTCACCAACAGAATAATCAGAATGATAGTTTAAACGCTAGAGTTACTCTCACCAAAACAGCTAGAATAATCTGGCACTGGAAGCTTGAAACCAAACCGTATATATAGGGGCTGGAACCAGGTGGAAGGGATAAGCAATGATGAGAGAACAGGGAGAGCTAAACAGGTGGGTGGAATAAGCAATCAAGCCACCAGTGCCAGGACCATGACAGAGAGATAATAGCTGCGTCTCCATTCGCAGGCTGCGTACTTCCGAGGACCCAGCCTACATAGCCTCCGGAGGACCCAGCCTTGGTAGGCTGCTCCGGAGGATCCTCAGATGTTGGTAAATGGGATGGTCTAGCCTTTGGGGCACTTCCTGGTTGCGACACGACGTCATCACGTTTACACCAAAAACAGCGCCAAACAAAATCCGACAGCTCGAGAAATACGGAAAGAAACAACAAAAACAAAAAAATAGATATGGACATTTTTTATTTTTTTTTTTATTTACATGTTATTGGAGGAGGAAAGTCGGCTTTGACGGCTTCGGCGGCAGCAAAACCGGCGACAGATTTTTGTGCTGTCCTGCACAACATCTGTCTGGGAGCCGGTGACATCACGGCCCCAGAGGATGACATGCCAGAGGATGAGGAGGAGAGAACGTGTTGGAGGCAGTCAGTGGTGCTCCATGTAGGGACCAGCTGTCTGCCGAGGTGTCTGCCCTGGAGGAGGGTCTACCCGACCACTGTTACATTTAGATGGCAAGTAGAATCACATTTTAGCTGTTCTCATTTCAGGGTTATGAAAACAGTTTTAGTAAAGTCATTATTTTCTGCGTCTTTTTCAACTTTTTTAGTAACATGGCAGCTGTCGATTGGGTCAGCCCTGCAAACCCTGATGGACGATGTGGTGAACAGTGGAGAGAGGCACCCCGACCCCCCAGATGATGCCCCACTCACAGTCAGAAGACTCCAAGGTCATCTGTGTGGCATCGCATCCAGTCCAGCAGCACCACCAGGGACTCCTGCTCAGTCACAATTATATATATATACACTCACCGGCCACTTTATTAGGTACCCCATGCTAGTAACGGGTTGGACCCCCTTTTGCCTTCAGAACTGCCCCAATT
>NW_015150613.1:17922-25246 GCF_000732505.1 Cyprinodon variegatus
AGTACGCAGCCTGCGAATTGAGACGCAGCCAAGCATGAGGAACAGCAAAGGTGGAGAATATATGGGAGACAGAACAATAAAAGGTGTTATCAGGTAATTGTGTGCCAGTGTGTTTAAAAAAAGCTAAGAAGGATCTAAGCGGAAGTAACTCGCACTAGGAGCAACAAACTGCAAACAGGGAAAACAGGGTTCAACTAAAGCTAGAAAGTAACTCACATAAGGATAAATATGAATTAAAATAATGACTACAAAGTAAGGAATGACCACGTGAAAAACTAGAGGATAAAAAAGGAACTCTAGATAACTGAAGCCATGGAAAATAAAACCTAATCATAACAGAATGATTAACTAACAAACTATAGCAATGAGTACATAATACCAATAATGCAAAAAATAGATTAGAAGGAAGATAAAAAAGAATGATTTAAAAAATAATATACATTTTGACCACAACACAGAGCAAAAGAAATAAAAGCACAACTGAGAAATGAAACCTTAAACAAATTACAGAAGCTTTGTTATAAAGACCTGTATTATTATTAATCATAGGCTGACATCACATGGGAAAACTTTATCATTTGAATAATGAAGTAGAAACGGCTCAATCTGTTTATCCAAACACACGTTTTTTAGATAATTGCTGCCTTGACCCAGGGCTTCCGAATTCTTTCAAATAAATACTAAACTGGATTTAGCACTTATCATTTGGATTAGTAAAAATATATATTTTTTTATCTTTGTTTTGGTTTGATTTTCAATTCATGTATTGGGTAAATGTTTCATCACTGTTATAATCAAGTTACTAACATGTTACATTATTCATTTTAGATAAAACCAATGGAATATGGTTTATTTCTGGGACTTGTCAACAAGCATCATCACTGGATGTTAGTGGTAATTAACCCTTCCATGTTCATTATTCCTTTAAGAAATGTCAATAAGTGTAATTTTGTGAATGTGAAGAGGACACTGATCAAAAGTCAGTGATTCCAGGTATTTTTTTTATTGAATCCAATTAATCATAGGTAATCTACCCACAAGAAAAGCGGTCGGTGTTTCTGGATCCTCTAGGAGAGAGTAAACAGGACATACAGACATGTCGGGCTACTACAAGGCAAGGAAAAAACAAGAAATGTCAAAATATATTTTCTTACAAAGCCTGATTTGAAAAATGTTATTGTGATTAATGTTGTCCAATTTTGTGGATGTCACAATTTACATTACAGAGATTAAATATTAATGCAGGCTTATTTTTTCAATGTGTTTCTTACACTTATGTATGAACCTTTCTCTAAATGCAGTAAGGTACATAAAAAATGTACGCTTTATGTTCTTGTACAATGTTGATCCAAAAGTCCAGTACAATAGGACTATTACGACCCCATAAAAAAAAACTGTAATGTTTATTTCAAACTGAAATGTATCATGAAAACACAAACAAAGAAAACCTGGACCACTGAAAGGATGGATATTGAAATAATTATTTTTCAAATTTGCATAACACAAATGCAAAGTCATGCATTATTAAAATTTTAAATGTGTTTACAGGGCATTTATGCGAAAAATGGGATGTAACATCTCCAGGTGGACTTGTGACACAGTGATGCATCCCAAACAGACAGATGCCACATCATGTGGACTCTTCACCTTGAAGGCAGGCATCCAAATATGCAAAATACATAGTTATGTACAAAAAGACATATCTGTGTAATTGAAAAGATTCATATATGTAACTTATAATATCTAGATTAGTTTCAAGCTGCTTCGCCTATTAGAAATGTACAATATATTGTCTGTAAAGACATTTAAAATTTCTTTTTCTAAAAAAAAAAATCTCATGTCTTTTTACAGTTTGCTGAGAAAATCCAGAAAAAAGAAAAGATTTGTTTTCTTACAACTAAAAAACAAAAAAGGAAGCACAGAATGAAAATTGCGACCACTCTCCTACTCAACACAGGTATGTATCCAATTACCTTTGGATTGTCTTACATGATTAGTATCTTGCTTTTAACTATTGGAAACATTAACATTGTATTATTTGATGTGATATTGTCAAAAAAACATTAAGGCTCATTGCATATTTTGGTATGTCCTACAGATGTCCTGAGCAACCTCTGTCACTTTTGTAGCGAGAAAAACACGGACACTGAAGACATCTGGGTATTTAAAAATATTGCCAGGTGGTTGTAAGAATTCCCTACTTTCTATGCTGATTTTCTCTATTTTTAACAGATTCAGTGTGACGACTGCTTCAGATGGTACCACCTTCCATGTGTTGGAAACCCAGATCCCCAAGATGATTACGTGTGCTTTGCATGTCAATAGTTTTGTTAAGTTGTTTCTATTATTCCGTTTCTATCTTGTAATAAAATAATTTTTTTTATTAAGGAAGTTATAAGCAAAACCTTTAATTTAATTTTTTTGCAACTATTTGTTATTACCCTAAAGGGTTACGTTACAGGCTCCACACTTTACAATTACTTAAGCATGCAGTGAGTAGGTGCTGACAGCTTCATTTTACTTCAGTAACTATCATTAAGACACTTTTACATCTAAAAATCTCAGCTGGTAAAGCCTGTTCCCCCTTGTAAATGAAGAAACATAGGTCCATCACCTCCAAAGTTTCAGAGGTTAGTTGTCATCATAAAAGATGCTTATAAGTCAAAAATGAAAAAGCTGGGGCCTTTTTGGTCTGATTTAGACAGGGGGAACAGATTACAGCAGGTTTTATTTAATCTTATATTGCCAATTCTGGCAATATGGGATGAAATAAAACGGCTGATGTTAGAAGACAAACTGTTTATTAAGGATAGTACAACATAGATAAATTGTAAGTTAACATAAAACACAAATATAGATTTAAGTACTAAATTTCAACCAGGAAAAAATTATTTCCTTCTGCATATAGTCTTTAATGATTACACATGCACTCCATTTTCTATTTCATTTTTATTACAAGTATATGGTTTTTACAACAGTTTTCAATGGGATGAGAACATTTGGACACTGAAACAATGAGAGATTTTTTTAAGGAACGTGTGGAAAAGAACAAGGATCTGTTTGCTTTCAGAGGAAGGAGTAGACACTGTGACACAGTGAAGCTCAACTTTCATACACGTAAAACCTTTCAAATTTCAAGTTCTGCACGTTGGAATTGAGGCGGAGTTAACTCTGGTTGTTCTTCCTACTCCGTGCGCGCTCCCGACGAGGGGATACAAATTTTCGCAGGGATAACTACCTTGGCACGACACCGGTGCATAATTTGGTTTGCTTTTCAGAGACCTCAAGCTGATGTGTACACCATGTAAACATGACATTATGTCTACGATTACAGCGAGTGACTCTCATTAAAATAATGTATGCACTGCTGCAGCATGTCTGGTTCTTCTGACTGTTCTGTACCATTTAAAATCTCCAAGGACCAACAACAGGAAAAACAAAACCACGTTAAACTGCTCATATGAGTGCCGCAGAACGGGCAAAACGCAACTCGATTAGTCATCATGAACGCTCCGGTTATCCCTTCGGGGTAAGCTTCGAAGACAGTCCCTCCCTTTCCGTCGGATTTTGTCAGTTGTAAAAGTGTTTTCTGAAATGTACATTTGTTTTATGATTTGTAAAAGTGTTTCGTTTGTTGTAAATTTGTTTTCTCAAATGTAAAGTTGTTTCAAGATTTGTAAAAGTGTTTCAGATTTTGTATTGTTGGCTTGCACTTCCCGGCCACCGTAGTGTCTTCCATTTTGACCTTGGGACTTCCAGCCAATACTCATGGCAGATGTTCCTGTACACTATGACAGCTACCTGGTTATGGCGTTCCATGTATGCACTTCCTGCCTGCATTTTACACCACTTACCAATTGCACATGATGCAGATTTTGCTTTATGTTTTTTTAAAACCTCAAACATTTTAAACCATAAATCTGCTCCAATAGCAAGAAAACCATCAAAATCTTTCAAAAATTTTTGCCAAAAGATTTTCTTAAATAATGAAGTTTAGTTAAATTTTGAAAAATAAAATAAACTGAGCCCTTTCAGCAGCTGTAGCTGACAGAAATATTTTAAAAGAAATTAGAAATTAATTCAAGGCAAATATCTGATGCTTTAATAAGATGCTGAGACCTTAGAAAAAAACTGATGATTTTTAGATTATTTGGATTGTTTTGTCCAGAGGTCCCATTTGTTGTCATTTTTCTGTTGAGACAGTTAGAAAGACAGAAATGTTATTTATACGTTTCTATGTTCAGTGAATGTTTGAGTCATGGACACAAGGTAGAAATATGAGCTGTAAGAACAGGACTTTACCAGGTAGCAGTGGTTTTTCTGATGAGGTGCGGTCTCGGCTATCATCTGATTTCTTGCTTTCATCTGATTTGTCACTAAGCATAGATGATGTTGAGGTCTTGGAAAGGTCTGTATGTAGAAAACAAAAATGTATGTTAAAAATTTATATTCAGTAAAAACAAAAAAAATTGTAAATTTTGTCAGTTTTGTTTTATTTAATAAAAGCTTATAGTTGTATACTAGTATTACATTTAATCTAGGTTCCCACTTATAATAGTGAAATAAATATCTAATCCTGATCTTAAATTGGGACTCAGTGGTTGTTCAGCGGGACAAATAAACGCTGATTTTACATCATTAAGACCAGGGGTACCCAATTAAAAATCTTCAACCAGTAAATGTCCGGAGACATTTTTAATTATAATCTGTTACTTAAAACAGAATTTAACACTGAAATAAAAAGGTTTTTATGCAAATATATATATATATATATATATATATATATATATATATATATATATATATATATAAAAAGATTTTTCCATTTTAAAAATCTAAAGTGTTTTTTTTTTTTTTAAGTAGATAATAACAATCTTTCAGATGGGTATATATACAATTTCCTGATTCACATATTTTATAAAACACCTGAAGTGACCGTTTGTTTTGTTTTTTTGTTTTTTCTGGCTTAATGAGAGCAGTGGGCTTTGGGCTGACCTGCAAGGCTTTAAACCTGGGTTTGAATGGAGACAAAGCCATTCTCAAGCACATATCAAGGTTCTCATTCGTGAGCCTGGATCCATATTTATTTTTGATTCATGGTGGAGAAAATTGAGTTTAGTTTAGGTACTTGCTGTAATGGTAAGAGTAAAGGTCAGGCTTAGACCATAGAAATAAATGAAATATGAATTAAAGTCAGAGCAAAGTCCTCAAAGGAAAGTAGCTACGTTTACAACTGCAAAATTTAATCTTAGTGGATCTGAAATTCAAAATCTATGTTTATATGCAGTCTAAATTAAATACTCAAATCATGACGTGTGTAGACATGCACCAAGCGTTCAATAAGATGAAACAATTTTAGCAAGCACAGAGCTGTCTAATTTGCTCGGAACGCTGCAGTAGCAGAAGAAACTGCCTGTTTTGTAAACAAACCCCTACTTGTCAACTCATCCTCAACTTTTGCTATTCTTTTTTTTCCCAGCCCTTTAATTTTTTTTTTCTTCAGTCAAGTCTGTTGATGTAATTCTTTTCAGTTATGAATCTTCGTTACATCTTTGTTTCCATACTTTTGTTTTTGGTGGTCATATTAGCAAAGTAAAGAGCTCAGTGGTAGCTTAAACTAATGCTCCTTCGTTACAGGTGTAGATGATTTATGTTTCTGAGCCCAGACACATAAATCCATCTGACTATCACAGTGTAATTGAGTATAAACACCACCTCACTGGTCAGGGCATAAAAGCGTTTTCTATGATGCTTCTACAGAAGCATCATAGAGAGCGTTCTGACCAGCTGTCTCACTGTGTGGTATGGAGGCTGCAGTGCCTCAACTGAAAGGTGAGAAAAGTGGTGAGAAGTGCAGAGAGGATCATCGGGGCTCCTCTTCCCTCCATTAAAGACATTTCATCCCAGCGCTGCGTGTCTCGAGCCGTTAACATTATCAGCGACACCTCACACCCCCACCATGGACTGTTCTCCCTCTAGGAGGAGGCTTCAAAGCATCCGATGCAGGTCCAGCAGATTCTGCAACAGCTTTTTTCCCCACTGCCATCAGACAGCTGAACTGTGAAAAACTCTAAATTAATGCACAGGCTGTTTCTCAATATGTGTACTTCTGCGTTCTCATGTGCTCGAAAAAAATGTTACAAACCGTCTTGATTGAAACTTTACCAAAGCTTTATGCAAAGATAATAATATAAACTGCTCAGAAAAACATTAACCTTAACACATAACAGTCAGGCATTATTAGGATTTAACAAAGACACACATGAATCATAGAAATAGTCCTAAAAGATTACAGGGAACAATAAAACATGAGACCAAAAAGATAAAAAGACGATCAAATGTACTAAATACTGACTGCAGTTTTGGCACTTCAGTGTTTTCAAATTATACAAATAAATTATCTGGTAATTTGTTACACTTAATATAGACCTGATATCAGTATATACGTAAAATTGAAAAACATTTTTAACAGTTTGTTTAAAATCAAACAGCTCCTATTAATTATTCTGACTGTACATTTCTGTTATATTTCGTAACAAATATCCTGCTCAAAACCTTTCCCTATCTTACATAAACTATAAGAAGTTCAGTTTTCTTCTGAGATTTATTTTATCATGTCCACTGTCACTGTTTACTAGTTTTGTTCTTTTTTTAACAAAAGGAAGCTGCCTGCTACTGGACCTTTGATATGATAACACAGTCGTAGTTTTTATTAAGTTTACATTTATTATCTGTTCCATTTCTCCACAACTAGACTAAAGGTATAATCAAATATTCATCACCCACCTTTCTTTTTCTTGATGTAAAGAATGACTCCAATCACAGCAATGATACCAAGGAGAACCACAGCTACACCAACAGCAGCAGCAACAAGGATCATGTTATTATTTGCTGTTGAGAAGACAAACCAGGACACTGATTTAGAATAACTGTTTTATTCAAGTCTTTTATTTCCATTTGTCTAAACACCGTAACAAGTTTACAGCCTTGTTCATCTTTTATTGCTCTGTTTTCTGTCCTTCCATATGTTTTCTCTCAGTTAAGCTTTATAAACCTTTTGATTGAAAAATTAAGCTCACATATGCAATACATCTGAACCAATGCAATTCCAAGGTTTTTAGTAGCACTAGTTTTTCCTGATGGTTAAAATGAAGCACAAACAATCGAAGCAGAATGTAGTTTAAATGCTTGGAGTCCCCTGACTTGAAAAAGGGTAAAGTGTCATGATCTCGGCGCTGATGGTTTGGTTTTTTCCTTTGCTCCCCTGTCTAATTGGTTCTGCGGCTGATTATTGCCGATCATTTCCACCTGGTTCCTCTACTAT
>NW_015150613.1:27520-29331 GCF_000732505.1 Cyprinodon variegatus
TCTGACTTCGGCCTTGGATTTCCCCTCTGGACTCTGTTGCTGCTCGGCGTCTGCTGCGCGCTCTCAAGGAACTCTGGGGGCATCTCCCGCCGCTACTGCGGTCAAACCTCAGCAAACGGACTGAACTTTGAATCAGGTCAGAGACTTAGCCCCAAGTCGTGTTAAACTCCATATCCAGTCACTGATCTGTATTCTCCCATTTCTGCAGAGAGCCGCACCGCAGCAGACGAGCAGCCCCGCGCACCTGTTTGGTTAAATAAACGCTTTGAACTTTCCCACTGTCTGTCTCGCCTCGAATTCTGGGTCCTACATTCTGAGATCATTACATAAAGGTCATTTACCACAAACCATAAAAGTGAATCTAAAAAGACAAGTAAGCAGACAGAACTTTTACATTAGCTGATATATTTACCGTAGTTACTTACCTTTATTGTTAGTTCTTGGTTTCTCCAGTTTATTGATGATGTCTTCTTTGACACCAGAGAGCTGAAACACACATTCATATTTGGTCCAGTCCTCAGATGACTGAAGGTTCAGGTCAACGTTCATCTGGAAGGTTCCATCATTGTTAGGGAGGATCTCTCCTTTCTCCACACCTTCATGGATCTCTGCTCCATCTTTCCTCCAGAACATTTCTGCTCTGTTGGGGTAGAAACCTGTAGCAAAGCAGCTGATTGGAGAGGAGGAAGACTTCTGGAGGAAGGACACTGATGGAAGATCTGGAGATGGAGAAAATCAGAGTTTAAATTGAAATGTTAAAAAATTAATAAAAAGACACAAACAAAGCCTGGTCACACATAGAATGTAATTAAATAAAACAAAATTCCCTTTGAACATTTATGTTAAAATAAAACCTTTAAATAATCAGTTAATCTAAAGAAAAACCAGGAAAAGTTTCTCTACCTGTTCTCATCAGAGAACTCCTTCCATAGTTAACATACTTCTTCAGCCACTCAGGACAAATCCGACTGAGGTAGTCCTTTCTGAGGGCCAAAGTTCCTCTGTCATTGTTCCATTGGTTTTTGGTAATTTCAGCCTGTTGCTTTGGAGCAATCCAGGTGTTTGTCTTCATGTCCAATGATAGCCAGTCTTCCCCATCATAACCATGCTGTCGAAAGCCAGTAACCTCTCCAGTCTCATCATCCCACTCACAGCCATACATTAACTGGACAATGTGGACACCTGGAAGACAGTAAATACAATCTGGCTTTAGATTTCTCTAACTTCTCTCTATCTGTTCATTTTTATTACCAAACCTTCCAACATCTTAGCAATAAACTAATATAAAGAAATTAGAAAAGTTATTCATCATTCTTAATAGAAAATTTGGATTTACTGTGTGCTGTTTTTTTTTAACAAGACTAATCAAAGGACTGTAACTTCATCTCACCCATACTGTATGTTCTAGGGTTGTCACGATACTAAACTTTTCAACTCGATACCGATACTAAGGAAAATATTCGATACTCGAAAACATTTTCAATACCACAAGGATAAAAACAAAGACTCCAAAATTCAACAGAAATATTTTCATTAATAAATAAAATACAATAAATAAACACAATAAAGGTTGTATGCTGTGCATAATATTATGCAAGCTTGATAAAAAACTTATAAAATTCAAATTAAGTGTTCCTTCCTTGGCTATGGTTTGCACACATAACAATGACACTAGCCAAACCGGTTAAGAAACAAAAATAATTCTTAGCAGCTGCACCTCTTACAAAACAAAAGTCTGAAACCGAAAAGAGCACAGAATTATTCAATCACACAGTGTTCTGAAAGTGCATTGTCCTCTATTCTGCACTTTA
>NW_015150613.1:30516-36317 GCF_000732505.1 Cyprinodon variegatus
CCGACAGCCTTCAGTCATTCTGATCTGGTTTCATCTCATCTGGACTTTATCTACCAAACAAACTGGTTCTGTTCAGTAAAGTTCTGCTGATGGTTCCTTTCAGTCCAAATGGGTCCATTTTACTGATGTTCTGTCTGTTAACTGGATTTAAACTCATTTCCTTTGAGAACAAATGGATCTTCCTGCAGCGTCTCCATCCTGCTCGGCGCCGCTCAGCTCGGTCCAGAACCTGGTTCTGATGGAGCGGTTTCCTGTGGGTCGGGGTGGTTCTGTTAAAGTTCTGGTGGAAAAGTGTTCCTGATATCTGTTGGTTAATGTGAGACGAACAGAACCACTGAGTTCTGCAGTTTTGTGGTTTTCATTCTAATTAATAAAGTTTTCAATAAATTTAAATGAATAAGGTTAAATAAAGTCCCATTGAAGTTAAATGATGAATTCAAATTGCTAAAACTAAACTGATCCAAACTGATCAGAGTTTGCGTAATTAATTAACAAAGAGCTTAAATGTATCTTTATTTTTTGCTTTTCTAACTGATCACTGTTTGGATCAAAGTTTGCAGAACATTTAAACACGAGTGAAGCTCAGCTCTCTGACACTGACTTCATTTTTATCTCTATAGTCTGATTTGGTTTTCACATTAATTCAGATTATCTGTTTCCTGAATTCATGAATTTAATGATATTTATGAGCTTTTAACACAGCAAAACATTTTGTTCTGCTGCTAAAACTAAATGACTGAAATCATGTCCTGTTTCATCATCAATGATATTGCTGATATAGATCTGCAGGGAAAAAGCTCAACCGTCTCCAATATAAAATAAAACCTAATCATCTCATTGAAGCATTCAATGAAAATTCAACTAAATTAGGCTGAATCGAATCACATCTGGACAGTTTTAAAGTCATGTCCCCTCAGAATAAACTTTGGGCCGAGTAAAGCACAGCAATAAAAGCTGGATTAGACGTACTTGATTAAACCAGGACCATCGCTGCAGCAAGACGTATTGTAAGTCATTTTCAGCTTAATGGTATGTCGTCACATAGCAACGCATCCACTCAACTACGACTTTTACTTTGAAATAGTCAACTTTAAAAATGTACAACTCATTAACGCCCTATTTTTCCTAAAGTCGTTTAAACAGCTGAAGATCAAGAACAGAAACGGCTCAGGAAGTTCAGCAGGGAAAGGAAAGGTGACCAGATAGCAGATCTTTCTAAATCCCTAATTACTCATCCTAACTCCATCCACAGAATAATCTGGCTTTGAACAAACAAAAAGCTAAATAAATCTGTGGATATAAAAGTTAACACACCCCTGATCAAATGTCTGTTTCTATGTTGTAGAAAAATCTAAATTAGTGATGCTCTGATTAGGATGAACGATTCTGCCAAAAGAAAGATTTGTGTTTTTTGTTTTTGCTTTTTTTTTTTTTTTTTTTTTTACCAATAATAGGATTTTATTTCGATTTTCCTTTGCACTAAACACAAGCTTGTAGATGCTAAATTCCAGTGTTTCATTTCTTTTTTTTTTTTTTTTGCCTTGAACGTTTTCTTGTCCAGTCCATTGTTGTAGGACTTTACTGTAACCTTTGTTTAATAGAGTGTTTACTGCTACTTGCATTCATTGATCTGCATGTTAGCTGCAACTTTCTCTTTTCTCTTTGGCAGCAAACCCACTTTAAACGTTTAATCACCAATTAAAGGACTGCAGTTAGAAATGATGTGCCCTACTCTTGTTAAATGTAATGTGACCAAAATTGAGAGCCTTTTCAATTTGAAAATTGCATTTTATCAAATTGTGATTATATAGCAAATGCAAATAAGTGTCCAACTCTAGTTCCAATCACATTGATATAATAAATTGGTTCAATATCAGTCAATAAATGAGAATCGGTATAAATCAGGCTGCTGCTTAACCCTCTGATAGAAACACTGTTTACAGTTTAACCCTTTGGTTACTAATGAATGACTCAGCTGTTCTCATTCCTCCTGTTATTGTTCTCTGTTTGAATGAAAATCACTTGATCAAACCTTTTACATTATTTCACTCTAATAATTAATAAAAGTCCGTATGATTCATGCTGATATCATTTCAGGTTAATATTGATGTAGGGAAAATATGTATCTGCATTGCATCCTAAATAAAAAAGTTGTTTCAGGACGAAACTAATCAAGGTAACAATTTGTACCTAATATCGACTTTTAAGCCTCAATAATTTAGAAATACTTCCTGGACAATAAATAAGATTTTTTTTAAAACAGCAGAATGTTCAATTTATTGGGACCATCTCAGTGATTCACATCATGTTTAATATCAGTGATAACTGCTGGGAAAATTATAGAACTTTTAAATATATTTAAAATGTTAAAAATGTTTAAATGTTTAAAATGTTAAAACAGGTGTGTGTTACTGTGTGTCCTACTTTCTATAAACAACAACAAAAACAATCAATGATGAAATAAACACAAACCTCTAGTTTGGTTGAAGCGCCACTTTCTATTTTCAATTTCGGCTTTGAACCACTGCTGGGAACCCTGAAGCATTCCAGTCTGACTCTCCCAGTGCTGCTCATCATTGTTCTCCTTCATCCAGTCCTGTTTAGGAACCATGTTCTGGGTGTTGCTGTCATAGTAATCAATCTGAAGATCATCAACCAAACCAACAACCACAAACTCTGGGAAGTTTGGGACTTGAGACGATCCCGTGTAGAAATACTTCAGGGAGTGGGTCACTGGAAAAAATAACAATATGAATTAAAAATATATAAATGATAGAATAATTAAAACTTTTCTTCACACAAGTTAAATAAACTAAAGACCGTTATTAATAAAACTAGACTTTAAATAATAACACAATCTTTTTAATCATTTCTGAGGAGTTTGTTCACTATAGATACAAATATTATTGTTAAACAGTCGCTTTATTAAGTGATTTTTTTTATTGTAGTCCTTTATATGTTGATTAGACAAAACTTTTGTAGAAGCTTAATGTCACTCACTCTGTTTTACTAACTTTATATAGTTAAACAAATTATAAAAAAAAAAAAGGAAGATTTCTAGTCAGCATTTACAATTCTTTGTAAAATAACTAATAATTCACTAATTCATCTCACACTCAGTCTGGATTTTATGAAGTACATCTTCTAAACAATGACTTAAAATGAGGAGAAAATATACATTTTTTATTGTTAAATAAAATAAATGAATAATTGAACAGATAAATAAAACCTTTATTGACACCATAGAAAATACAAAGGTGAATCTGTTTGTTTAATAAATGTCTCAGTCCACTGTGTTTAACTCAGAATAAATAACTGCTTTATGGTTTAAACTGCTTCACTTTTTTTCATTTTTAATCTAGATATTCTAATCTTAACTGAGAGAAGAGCAGGTATAGTTAATGTAAATCGATTAATCTTTTGATTATTTTTTTTATCAATCGATCAATAACAGGATAGCCAAAGGTTCCTTAAAGAAGATTTTTTTACAAAATTAAATGAGGTAAAACTAAAATGTTTCCACTATAGGCGTTCTGGATAAAGCAGATTGAGAGAGAAAAAAGCTACATATATTTTTTTATACCTTAAATTCAAAATGTTTAAATATTTTTTTTACAGTTTTGGTAAAAGTACTGCTCTAATGAGTCACTCTTTCAGCTAAAGGAGTATTTTAATGTTTCTATACTCCAGTTAACGATTAATCAATTACTAAATTAGTTGATGACTGAACTAACATGTTTTGTAATGTGTTCATTGCTAGCTGGCTGTTCAGCAGGTTCTGGAGTTAAACAATAAATTTAAATCTATAGTTTGGTAGATATAGAAACTGTTAAGTTTAATTTAATACCTTTAAAGAACAAGAATATCTTTTAATAACAATATTCTATTCTATTATTTTTTTTATACATAATTTTTATTTTTAAACGTTTTCACAGTATCAAGACATATGTAAACATAAACATATATAGGAAGCATGCCAATATTCACAAGAGAAGGTTTTAAGTACAGAAACGTATCATTTATACAAAATCTGACCGTAAGGGTTTTATGTACTCAGTACATTTAGTCCAGATTTTGTAAAACATGTCCTTTTGCATCCTGAGGGAAAAAGACAACTTTTCCATGACATATATTTGGTGTATTATATTGATCCAATCATCAATAGTTGGAGATTCCACTCTCAGCCACTTTCTTGTGATGGCCTTTTTACTTGCAATAAGTAACATACCAAGTAATCTTTCATCATTGTTATTCCAATTTGTCACAGGAACATCACCCAAATACAGTGTTTCACATTTAAGGGGAGTTTTAGTACCAAATACTTATATTAACATATTCACCTATCTGTGTACAATAATTAATTATAACGTGACATTCCCAAAAAATATTGAAGTGGTTGGCACCAGTGACCCCACATAGTCTCCAACATGCATCCCCACCACCTTGATGACGTTTCTGGATGAAATGATACGTTTGCTACGTATGATACGACCTATCTGTAATTTAGTATCTGCCAATAGCGCCATGATAGGAACCTCTTTTGTAATATCAACTTCTATATCCTTCCATCCTGCAGAATAGGTTGGCGAAGTTAAACAGGTTAAGGGTCTAAGCTGGGCAGCGTAGTAATATTCCTTAAGACAAGGAAGGCCCAATCCCCCTTTCTCTTTAATTAATTGAAGTGTTTTGTATTTAACCCTGGCTCTTTTATGTTGCCATATGTATTTCGCCAACATCCTGTCCCAATCATCTAAATATTTCTGAGGTATTTTAATTGGTAAACACTAAAAAAGGTAGAGCATACAAGGGAGAATATTCATTCTAACTAATTTCGCTTGTGAGTATAAATTTAAGAAGGGAACAGTGTTCCACCTCTGTAAATCAGATTTTACCTTTGAAGTTAAGGATCCGTAGTTAGCATCGACCAATTTAGGTAAATCCTTTTTCAGAACTACCCCCAAATATTTAACGTGTTCTGAGTCCCAGTTCCATTTGTACATGTTCTTAATTCTAATGGATGGATTAAAATTCAGACGTAATATCTGGGTTTTGTTAACATTAATTTTATATCCTGAGACTGATCCGTATTCTTCAAGTACTGTCATCGGTGAATAGGGCCAGTTTTTGTTCCCCTGCTGTCATTGTAACCCCACTAATATCAGATCTTAGTCATATCCACTGTCCCAGGAGTTCTAGAAATAAGGCAAAGAGGAGTGGAGAGGCACCACAGCCCTGTCGGGATCCTCTCTGTAGAATAAAACTGTTAGTCAAATCCCCATTTACTTTGATCTTGGCCGTAGGTTTACGGTACAGTGCGGCAAAAGTATCAATTATGTTTGAATGGAAACCAAATTTTGATAAAACTTTATACAAAAAAGCCCACCGTACCGAATCAAAGGCTTTTTCAGCGTCTAAACTCAGTTTCCAATTAATGCTGATTAACATGCTTCATAATATGCAGGGTTTTTCGAATATTGTCTTGGGTTTGCCTTTGTCTAATAAACCCTGTCTGGTCTTTGTTAATGAGGTCTGGCAGTATTATTTCCAATCTTTTAGATAAAATTGAGGTGAACAAATTATAATCAATATCTAATGCTCACAGGTTGTTATGATACACTTTGTATCATATTTGATACATACAGTTTCTGAAATGTTTTGCGTCTGACACCTTTTGCATAATTTTATGGTAAAAACTTTGCTCAAAATCCTATTGTACACAACCAGATATACCTGATAACAAAAAATAATCTTGACTTATCGCATAGCAATAAATTATTAATATCAAAAATGTATTTCTGTTT
>NW_015150613.1:36862-41018 GCF_000732505.1 Cyprinodon variegatus
CAGGCCCCTCCTTAAAATCTTTTATGACTCTGTGGTGGCGTCAGCCCTCCTCTACGCTGTCATCTGCTGGGCCCCTGGCAGCTCAGAGCGGGACTGAAAGAGACTGAATAAGCTGGTGAGGAAGGCCACTTCTGTCCTGGGCTGCCCTCTGGACTCGGTGGAGGAAGTGGCTGAGAGGAGGATGCTGTCCAAACTCACATCCATCATGGACAACACCTCTCACCCTCTGCACCAGACTGTAGAGGAGCTGAGCAGCTCCTTTAGTCAGAGACTTAGACACCCTGTCTGTAGGAGCGCTACCGCAGGTCATTCATTCTTGCTGCCACTAGACTCTATAATAATGCACTATAACCACAATAACTCATGTAAAAAACACTGTGCAGCTATATTATAGTTTTTTTATTTATTGACTGTGCAGCATTCTGTGCAATATGCTGAATGTGCAATATATGTGAATAGAATAGTCATACCACTACCTCACCGTTGCTCCTCACCCACTACACTTTAATGTCAAAGTAAATGCATCTGTATATAAGCCATCCGGATTGTACATATTTTTATTTCCTATTTCTTTATTTCTTATTTTTATTTTGTTTTTCATTGTGTGCGATACAGGTACACTTGCACCTTAATCCTTATTTACCTGGATATACTGTATATTGTTTATTCTTAATGCACCTTTTCCTACTTGTTTGCACCTTCTTTGACTTCTATGCCAATATCTGACAAGTGAATTTCTCCACTGTGAGATCAATAAAGCTCATCTAATCTAAATAAATGTACATTTATTTATAGCACTATGACAAAATAAAAAATGTGCCTATAACATACCAGCTGAAGCGCTGTTTATGCCCAGAAGAACCAGAACCACCAACTTTAGCATTTTTTCCCTCCGCCACCATCTGGATTTGTTGGGTTCAGAAATAATCTGAGTTCAGTCTCAGAGCGTTTCCCTGATCCAGGTATAAAAAGGGCGTAACCGTGATCCTGACCAATCAGAAAATAGTATGACACAAGACGTCATATGATCCCAGGTGAAATTTACCTGTAGAAGTTGTCATCGAAAATGAAACCAACGCCTTCGTTAACCAATTGATGAGGTGAGACTCAGAAGTTTCCTCATAACCAGGGACTTCTGCTGCCATTTCTTTGACACTGAACGTTTACATTAATAACTCAAACAAAAAATATTGTTGTTTTTATTATATTTGTCAAACTACTCATTATACAGCTTGCATCTACCAAATCTTTCTGGGTTTAACTTTAATTTTTCTCTATGGTTCGTTCTTACGGCAGTTTCTCTTTCTGGTCAGTGACGCCCTCTAGTGGTAAAGACCTGCCCACATTTAACTTTGGGACCTTTTGATGTTGAAGAGTTCTGATACCAAAATTTATAAAGACTGTAAGTTACATTTCCTTCAGAGGATCAGTACTATAAAAAGAAAGAGTCTCTAGAAAAAATACGTTTTGTCTTATATAATGCTTTCTTTAAGTCACATTTCTGTATCCTTTTAGATTTTCACCCATCCATGTTACTTAGGATTTTATTTAACAAATAATTTTTTACATAGAACACATTAAAATTCTCTCCATTAATTTTCTTTTGACTCAATTCTATCACCATTCATACTTTAAACAAAAGGCAAACAATAATGGTGAACAAAGATGCTTAAATATAGTTTAAAATCCAAATAAAAGCTGAGCACACAGAAATTCTACAAGAAAAAGTAAGAAGGTCCATGGTTTGAATCCCTGCCTAAGATCTCTACATGGAGTTTGTCTGTCAATTGTTGTTTTTTTTTTTTTTTACATTACTGTATGTGGATACTTTATTTCTTAAACTTGCACATTTTAAAATAAAATCTTTTTTTTGCTTTTTTTTCTCCATTTGCATTCTGCCTATTTTTTCTGACATTACTCATGTGTCACAAATGTGGGTAAGGTTGCACTGCAACAAATATATGCATATATATACATTTTTTTTTTTTTTTTTGGCTGCTTTCCACACGATACTCACTGTACAAAACTACAATTAGTAGTTAAAAAAACTTGCTGGTTTCTAATGTCTTAGTTTCCTCTTCCCCGTAAGTTGGAATGTTTCTGAACTCTAAGTTTATTAATCCATTCCTGATCAGGAATGCTTTTCTGGGTTCTGCTGTCACAGTAAGTGATCTGAACACCATCCACCAACCCAACAGACACGTATGAAGGAAAGTTTGGGATTCTAGAAGATGCCGTGTAGAAATACCTCAGAGAGTGGGTCACTGGGAGGAAAAGCAAAGAGCTGGATGTTTTACTATCATCACCCATAACCAACAGAAACCTAATAAAACACATTCATATCAAACAGACTCATCTTGCTGCTCTATTAGCTTACTTCTAAACACATCTTGTCTTTATGATGTTGAATATTTGGCTACGGTTGTTTAGGAGCCTTTGACTAAAATTGTGTTAAGATGTGACGATAAGATTTTATACATGACTGAATTATTTTTCTTTTTCTGCAGAGATTATATCTTAAAACTCTTACATTTGATTGTGACATAATGCAGCAGTAGATAAAGGAATAAATTGCTATATAACAAGCAATAACTGCTCTATAGTATATTGTAGTACCATTAAACTCAGAGTACATTTCAAACTCCTCATGATGATACTACAGCTCTTAATTTAGAATTTTTTTTTTTTTTTTTTTTTGGTCATGTTTTTCCACTTTAAAGAGGTCTTTGACAAGCAATAAATAAAAAAATCCCTGCACACTTTTGATCTGGATCTTAATTTAGAAAAAAAATGCTTACCGTATGTTTATTTTCTAGTCATTTTTACTCTCAAAATAAGTACATAACAGACATTTAATTAAAAATAGCATGCTGGGGTGCTGTATAAAATCAGTTGTTTTAAGAATTTGTAAGTAGTCTATATACCATCTCTTTATTCCTGTGTCCTGGATCTTGTGTCTTCATTTTACCGCATCTTGTGTCTTTATTTGTCACACAAATTAGCGTCAATTTTCTCCTTTACAAGCGGCATCCATCTAACAGCACACATACAGTAATGAACCTTATCTTGATCATAATACTGCGCAGTTTGGTATAATGTGCTACATTATCTATATTGTTCACTCAACATTGTTTTATATTTTACTACAATGTTCATCACACGTTCTTCATCTTATGATGTTTCAATACTATGCTTGGCTTGATTATATAGACTCTTTTATTTTGAAGAGGTGTTTTACTTCTAAATAATGCATAATTTCTTTCTCTTTTTTTTTTTAGCAACAGTACAGTAGCTTTAAAACAGAAGGGGCGACTTTAAGCCAAAACTATGACACTAGAAAACACTTTCTTTATTTAAAGATGCTTTTTAAAACACAAATACCATACAATAAAGGGCACCACTGAGTCTACAATCACCTTTTTAGTACTTTAGTTATTGAAAGCTTTATTTTTTTACTGATAGAGATTTTATTTGTAACAATATAATTTGCCATAATATACTTTTTAGAGTTTACTTCATTAAAATAAGCTATTTTTCTATCACTTTTAAAAGGTCACATTTTGATATCCTGCAATGCCACATATCTGTCTAATGACTGACCTTTCAGCGACATAGAGAGGTGTGGGGCATTGCAGGCTAACACAAGAAGCCAAACGATCCCCATCCCGTTTCAATTTGTATGTTTAAACAAAAACAAGGCTTTGTTGGGCTATTATATAAAACCTGTATATGTATACTACTAGGAGAGGGCTTTTAATTTGTTCATCAGACATCACATTTACTGTATTGCACATGTGCCCTGAAAGTGAGGCTGATAAAATTGCAAGAAAAAAAAGATCAAGGCGTGAGAGCTTTAGCAACTTTCACATTTGCAAGGTTGCAAAACGTAACTGGTGTTTCAACAGTGCTGTGAGTTTTATGGTACCACAATATACCATAGAGAAGTTAGGGGGCGGTTATCTGACACCTGATTGGTCACCCTGCACATTAAGGCGAAGCAAATCGATTACTCAATTTGCGTTAACCCCGCCCCTAACTTTGATGGGTGAGTTTGACAGATTCTTTAATGGTTTCGATGCACTGCGACACAGGACCATGAAATAATTAAATGCACACTGAAATAATTATATATATATTTTTTTTATATAATGAAGAT
>NW_015150613.1:41742-44815 GCF_000732505.1 Cyprinodon variegatus
CATGCTTTAAATCAGTGGTCTCCAACCCTGGTCCTCAAGATCTACTGTCCTACAGATTTTAGATGCATCCCTGCTTCAACACAGCTGAATCAAAGGATTGATTACCTTTTCAAGCCATTCATTTGATTCAGCTGTGTTGAAGCAGGGATGCATCTAAAATCTGTAGGACAGTAGATCTTGAGGACCAGGGTTGGAGACCACTGATTTAAAGTAACCTTGAAATGGCTGCAGAATTCTTGGAAAATTAGTTTTAAACCCAATTGTGAACAGAACTAGAATGCCTTGAATTGACAAACTGAACTTTAGGTAGACTCTCAGTTTGTTTATATGTGGTACTTATTTTATTTCAGTTTTGTTAAAAGAAAAAATAAAACTAGGGAGTACAGACTGCCCCTCTAATCTTTTGAGATCTTTTCAGTGGAGTTCTTGTAAAGTGCCACTACTTGTATTAATAATGCTGATTTTGCCAACATACTATACAATACTTCTCTATTTAATGTGTCCCGGTAAATTCCAGATCCTTTTCGGGATTTTAACATCTTTTTTCTCTCTACTTCTGTCTCTTCTTTCAACAACAACGTTGTATCAGAGCTATGTTTACGTTTGCGTAGCAGTCAGTATGGCTGCGACGTCCCACAATGCAACGTGGATCCCGAGCCCTATTCCACGTTTCATCTTCACTGAGATGAAACAATATAACCAGTGATGACTCACAAGGGCTTCACACTTTCATCAGTAAAAGTCAAACTAACATTTTCTTTAGACATGCCTGTATGTGCTCTTGTGCGAGCAAACAGAATAAACAAAGACTGTTGGATAAGGTTTCCAAAGGTCTTCAAAAGAACTGAGAAAAAGTCCAGTTGCTTTCCAATTTATGCCTGTTGTGATTTATTTTCAGATTAAGTTGACATACCAATATATTCCACACTTGAAAAGCGGTTGATTTAGACAAATTTTATTGTCATTTTTTATGCACAGGGTGTATACAAAACAAAATTCTGTTGCATACAGCTTACAACAGTGTAATTAGATTGCAGTTTGGGTAAGATAAACATTACCAAGACAAAGTGCAGCAATGATCAGAATTTAACAATGTAGGAGAAAAAAGAAAACAGTTTAAATAATGGTGCAATTAGTATGAAAAAGATCAGTAAAGTGCAACACTAACTGGCCCTTTCAATTTTATTTGACTTGGCATTGATGAAAATCAAGTTTATTAGATCAAGTAGATTAGTTTCTTCATGTTTTCTATTTTGTAGTGTTTTCTAGATTTATTTTAGTGCTCAGGTTTTTCTTTGTTGTTTTCTGTTGCCCTCTTGTGGGTGGTCCTTTCCCCTTGGCTCCCTCGTTGTCTCTTCTCACACCTGCTCCTTATTTGTTTCAGTCGGCCATAAATACTCTCCCTCTGCTGTCACTATTGGCTGGTTCCTTGTCGTTGTTGGCTTCTCATGCTGTTGTCTCATCCTGTTCACAGGATTGTTGCTAAAAAAAAAAAAAAGGCAAGTTTATTTTGCAGAATAGAGATATTAATATTCAGATTAAATACATTTTACAGAGCCTACTATTTATATCAAGCGAATGGTTGTTGTTACCCTGTCATGTCATTGTTATGAAATGTTATTTTTATCTTATTATAGCCTGCACCTCATGCTCCACCTTTGTTCTGTCCCACATTTAACATTCATATGGTGAACAAAAATAAAGATTGATTTTTTTCTTTTAAAGAAATATCAAATAACTTGTTTACGAGTAAATAACTTAGAAAAGACTTAGAGAGGCAATTGGCAACTGTTAACCTGCTGATTTTAAACAGCTTTCTGAGGTACTTTCCACTTACAGATGATCAGTCAATGACCAACATTATCAGGCTCCTTCCTATATAACAATAAAACCACATAGTGCAGCTGGAGCCAGTAGCTCCTTAAAACAAAATCTTTCAATAGACCATAACGCTTCAAGCTTCCAAACAATCTTTCTTTTGTGGGTGTTGTCTTGAGAATCTGCCCTTGATGACAAAACAGCTGTAGTTAGTTTTATTTAATGTGCCAATACTTCAAATGTTTTAGGATAATATCATTGTATAAACTATTCTTCATTTCAGTTTCCTTGATTTCCATGTTAATCCTCATCTGTTAAGACAAGTTATAAAAACATTAGGATTAATCTATTAAAATCTCAGTCACCATCTCGAGAATAACATACTGGAAATATTCATGAGATGCCATTTTTAGTTTAAGGATAAACAATGTCAAGCTAAAGGCTTTAATAAACTCAAATAGTAAACATTTCTGAATATAACCCAACTCTAAAATAAAAAACTTTAATTTCAAATTGGTATTTAATGTTGAAAAAAGGGGTTCTGCTCACCATTATTTCTCCTAACCCAAAAAAAGATTCCAGCAATTCCAATAAGAATGAGTCCTCCAACACCTCCGGCAACATAAGCGACTGGAAAATCTGAAGGAGAAGCTGAGGAGGTCCACAAAAAGAGTTAATTTAAAATCTACAGAAATCCCAGAATGCATAAATAAAGAGGCTCCTTATGTATAATAGAACTTAGAATAAGTTATGAATATTTCAAAACTAAAGTTTAATGAGAAAAATGCTCAATGATGAGTTCAAGAGTTAACAAAATAGACTGTAAAAGAACCAGAATAACAAAAAAGACAGACATCCTATAAACAACTCAATACTAAATAAGATTGCTTTTACCGGGAGTAACTACAGCTAGGAGTACATATGATAAGGTGCTATGACCGCTAGCAGCTTATGTGAACACAAAGATCATCTTAATTCCACATGGATTTTTCAAAGGTTTCAAGAAATGGACAAACATATTAATTTAAGGGAATTTATCAAGGGGCAAATTATGATTTAGTCAAAGACTCTTCAAAACTGCAGCTTTTTTGGTGTCGGAGTCTGAAGTGCTCACTGCTTATTAAAGGCAAGGCAAATGTATTTGTATAGCACAATTAAATACAAAGACAATGCAAAGTGCTTTACATGATTAAAATACAGGAAGATAAAACAGAATCAAAGCAAGTAGGAAAAAATAAAAAAATAAATAAAATAA
>NW_015150613.1:45160-48385 GCF_000732505.1 Cyprinodon variegatus
GGGGTGATGTGCTCTACTTTCTTAGTCTTAGTGAGGACACGGGCAGCAGCGTTCTGCATCAGCTGCAGCTATCTGATCCACTTTTTAGGCAGACCTGTGAAAACACCGTTGCAGTGATCAATTCGACTAAAAATAAACGCATGGATTTGTTTTTCCAGATCGTGCTGAGACATTATTCCTTTAATCCTGGTAGTGTTCTTCAGGTGATAGAAAGCCGACTTTGTAATTGTCTTTAAATGCTTTTGGAGGTTCAAGTCAGAATCCGGCACTACACCTAGATTTCAGGCCTGATCAGTGGTTACTAGCTGAAGCGACTGAAGCTGTGTACTAACTTTAGATCTCCTCTATTGGTCCAAAGATTATTAGGGTTAGGGTTAGAAAGGTGGTTAGGGTTAGGGTTAGGTCACAAAGGTGTAGAAACAGAGGGTGTCGTGTAATGATCAAATGATTGAGCGGCCTCTTTGGAGCAGATGACTTGGGTTTTATTACTGTTGCTTATTTATTTATTTTCGAAGATTTATCAGTATATAAAGGATTAAAACAACCCTTACCCCAATTTGTACGGATTGTGGATTTATCCAATTTGACGACGATGTCGTCTTTAAAACCAGAGAACTCAAACACACAGTCGTATCTCTTCCAGTCTTCAGGCTGGACAGATGAAACGTTGAACTCAACACTCATCTGGAAGGTTCCATCATTGTTTGCAAGGATATCTCCTTTCTCCACAGCCTCATGAATCTCTTCTCCATCTCTTCTCCAGAAAACTTCAGCTGTTTCAGGGAAGAAACCTGTAGCATGGCAGGTCACCACAGAGGTGGGAGTCCTCTGGAGCAGAGACACAGAGGGTCTTTCTATTTAAGAAAAAAATTATAATAAAACAGATGATCTTTGTAATTAATTTGCACAGATCCTGTTGTTGCTGCATTTAAATTGTGTCATAAATATACCTTTCTTTTGCAGAAAGCTTCTCCCATCCTTAACATATATCTTTAACATTTTGGGACATATATAGATGTAAAAATTTTTATTTTCTTGTAATGTAGCTTTCTCGGTGTCCCATGTGAGTTTTGTGAGTACAGCTTGTGGTTTGGGAGCAGTCCATGTCAGGGTCTTCAGGTCCAGGGCTAAGAAGTCTTCCCCATTATAACCATACTGATTATATCCTGTAATTTCTCCAGTCTCATCATCCCACTCACAGCCATTCATTCTCTGCAAAATGTGGGGACCTTAAAGACAAGAAAAAAAAAAACCTTAATTAATAAAAGAGGGCACACTAACATATAAAAAAGGAAAACAGTTAATCAAAATGATAAAAAAATAAATGTTTCTAAGACAGGAACAGACTTTAACATCTCATATATGTACCACCAAATTGAGTTTAACAAGAAAATAAATAAAAGAAGATAAACTAAAGGCAGACATGTACTGTTTTGTTTTGTTTTTTCAGTTTGAGGTAAGAGAGACAATATTAAATTCATGAATAAGGAAAAAGCTTATGATGAGGTTAAATGTCGCCTTTTTTGCAAGGATTATATTGTTTCATACTGTGTTGTATTACAAAGCGCCTCTAGGTGGTGCTGCATTCACGCCATGAAAAATAAGCTAATTAAGCATCAAATCACTTCAGTTAAAGAAAGGATGTAAAAGTATCTGGAAAGAAGACAAAGGCCTCTTTTCTTTAGTATCCAACAGCCACCAATAGATTAATGTTTTTGATTTTGTTGTTTTCATATACATCTAATGTTTATTATTGAGAGTTGTCTCTAATTGTTCTAAAGACTTCATTGATTTTTTTTGTCTGTATGTGTGTTTGTGTGTTGAATTTCTAATAAATTCATAGTCTAAGGAAACTATTTTTGTGGACCTGTTTCACATGATTAACGATGACAGTTATAGTTTCCCTTGTAACAGGAGACGCTGGCTCCCTTTGAGAGTCACATTACACCATTAAATGATTAATAAATGTTATTCTTTCAGTTTTACCTTGAACATGCTATTTGTTTCACTATGCTTTTAAAATCCTACAAACCTTGTTCACAAAATGATGCCTCTAATCTGTAATTTATTCTTATGTGTGTATTTTGAGTTCATAAAGCCGCAGCCACACCTTGACGATTTAGCCAGGCTGATGTACGAAAAACATGACAAAAAAACGCTGGGATAAGTTGTATAACTTTGTATAAGTTATGAGCATGCTGAAGTACTCTGAAGCATAGTGACTCATGCTGGCACATGTTGACATACAGCAAGAAGGTATGCCAGCGTATGCTCATTTATGGGCCATAAGTTCCAGGTAAGTTATCTGATGGTTGACATACGTTAAGTGTCAGTTACTCATAAGTCGTGGCGTCTAGCTTATCTAAAACCTATGAGTAACTTGTGCATAACTTATGCATAACTTATCAAGAACTCATCTCCAACGCATATCAACGTGTCTGACGTGTTTCTAAGTTACAGCTACTGTATAATGGCGTATTGGCAGTGTTTTGGTATAAAAGAGGGTTCACTCGAGGAAACCGTCCGTCCTCCTCCAGACTTTATCCTATCATAGGGTGAGCCAGAAGGTGAGTGTGATGGATCCTCCCTGCGTTCACGCCCTCGGCCACGGCCAACAAACTTCCTAGCAGACACAATGCTGAACCTGCTGAGACTGCAAACCCTCTCTCTTTCTTTTTCTTTGTATTTATTTATTTATTCTTTTTTTTTGGCAGGCAGTAAACAGCAGCTAGGTTAATATTGTGATCAAAAACATCTTTTTATGCAGGCTGGGCGCCTCTGGGTGATTTGCTGCCCCACTCACATCACTGGCTTGTGCATCATTTCATGGGAATTATGCTGCCGTGCGTTAGGAATAAGTTAGGCTGTCTTTGGACAGAAGTATTAGACATAAGTATAATGAATACTCTGGGTATACACCCAACTACATTGAAAGTTCAGCGTATGCCAGCCTTTTAGAAGATTTTGGGACGTCAAGGTGTGACAGGGGCTTTACAGGTCCTGCTGTAGAGTTGGAAGACAAAATACATGGAAATTCAATCAGTTGTACTATTGCACTGTTCTTTATCATTTACAGGAAATATGGCAAGAACTTTATACTGAAACCTAAAGCCAATATACACTCACCGGCCACTTTATTACGTACACCTGTCCAACTGCTCGTTAACACTTAATTTCTAAGCAGCCAATCACATGGCGGCAACTCAGTGCATTTAGGCATGTAGA
>NW_015150613.1:49579-51580 GCF_000732505.1 Cyprinodon variegatus
CTTCTAGGTCCTGAACTGGGCAGGGAGAGAGACAGTTCTGAAGGCAAAAGGGGGTCCAACCCGTTACTAGCATGGGGTACCTAATAAAGTGGCCGGTGAGTGCAGGTAAAGAAAACGTGTTTATTAAAAAGATCCTTACCTTCAGTGAGGTTTAAACGTTGCTTCAAGCTATTCATTTCTGCTCTCAATACATGTTGACTTCGAAGACACCTCTGAGAATACCACTCTAAGTGGTTGGGATTCTTTTCAAACAGTGTCATTGCCCAGTCTTGTTTGGGCTTGGCGGTCTTGATGTTGCTGTCGCAATATCCCATCTGAACTTCATTTACTGTTGCAACCCCAACAAACTCTGGAAAGCCTGGGACTCCGTAGGTAGCAGTACGGAAATATCTCAGGGAATGCTTCACTGAAGGGTATAAATTAGCATATTTAGTTGTTGTTTTACACTGGTACCTATACTTTCCCTTAAATAAAAATGCATATTACAGAAAAGTTAATTAAATTCACCAATTAAAGTCACTAAATGAGATACATTCTATGGATTCATCAGTAACAGACTAATACTTTAAAGCTTTGATTTGTATGAAACATTCTACTGCTGAAGATCTTACACTCATAATAAAACATGACATTTAAAACAGCCATCTATTTTCTGTCACGCTTATCCCAAGTGGGGCCACAAGGGGTGCTGTTGCCTATCTCCAGTTTTCTATGGGAGAAAGGCGTGGTACACCGAGGACAGGTCCCCATTCCATCGCAGGGCAACACAGAGACAAACAGGACAAACAACTCTTCACACACACACTCCCAGAACCACATTATTATCCCAGCTAAGGACAGTTTAGAGAAACCAATTAACCTAACAGGCATGTTTTTCGACTATAGGAGGAAGCCAGAGTACCTGGAGAGAACCAATGCATGCCCAGGGACAACATGCACGCTCCATGCATAAAGACCCCTGGCCGGGATTTGCACCCAGAACCTTCTTGCTGCAAGTCAGCAGTGCTACCCACTGCATCACTGAGGAGCCCAACATTTAAAACAGGAATATGAAATATGACCAATAGAAAGAAATATTTTAAATATTTAGATACCTTTTTAAATACAGCTGTTCTCAAAATGTACTTTTTATCTGACGACCAAGCTCTAAATGGAATACATTTTCTAACTGATTCGATATGGCTGTATAGATCAGCCTGATGTACCATTTTGAGATCAAATTAATTCAAGTTGACTGACTGGTTTTATTTCAAAACACTCTCAGTCTGCTGAAAAATTGCCTTGTAACTATGGAATACTTTTACTTGAAAATATTCTTGAAATTATTTTCATTTTTAGCCACTTTTTAGAGTATTCTTAACAATATCAAAATAAGCAAACAGCTTCCTATTTTTATTTAACTGATAATCAGATTATCAAACAGTTACTGCTTAAAACTCTTTTTTTTTTCTTCCTGTAACTGAAGTTATATTTTTATAATTACATTTTACTTTCGCTTATCCTCTGAGAGCAAGTAGGCTGTCTATGAAATACTTAACATTTCGTTCACCTTATTTAAGATGTTGCTCAGGAAGTTGAGCACATTATCATGAAATATGAAGCACATATCAAGGAGATTAAAGTCCTGAAAAGTAAAATATAATAGAGGATAGAAGCACAACAAAAAAAAAAATAAGTGACATAACTGGCATTGGAGCTGTCAGTGTTGGAAGGAGATAAAAGAAAAGGGTTTGACTCTTAATTAGAAAATGAAACCATCAGTTCGTTGCAATATTTACATACAATTTAAAACCAACTATTTAAAACAAAGTCTTAGCTGAATATGCAAATTGAAAAAATAAATCAGGGCAAAGAAAGTCTTTATCTTTTTTAGACAGAGTATTTTACAGTGAGCAGCAATAATAAACAGGTAGCGATGGCAGCCAGCTGGGTCTAGATACGCAGACACATACAACTAGTTTAATAAATCGTTAGATTTCAGACTCTCGCTAATAGATCTTA
>NW_015150613.1:52162-56117 GCF_000732505.1 Cyprinodon variegatus
GATAAATTAATATATAATAGAAGAGAGATAAAAATTTTCTGACATTTCTTGTGAAAGGTTTTTATCAAATGTAAAAATCACCTAATATTTTTAGTTACCGGTAATATGAAATGTTCTACTATTGTTGTTATATATATATATATATATATATATATATATAAAGTAATTAAGCAGGTTATCAGTGCATTTTGTTCAATAGCCTGAAAACTGGTTGCCTGGGAAGTAATATAACACTTGGTATTTGGAACACTTGGTTCCCTTAAAAAATGTTATTTCCTAAGTTACTGTTTTTTGTTTTTGTTTTTGTTTTGTTAACTGTTAAATCAGCTTTGAGCATCTTTAGACAGCATGGTATCCATGCCGTGCTTTAATGTCTGATTTGCAAATTTACATGTTTGCAAATTTACGTTTGCAAATTTACATGTTTGCAAATTTACTAAAAAACATATTAAGATGGCAAAACATTGATATTTTTTGCATGCACAGTTTTTTTGGTTCATGGCAGCTATAGGAGTAAATCAGCTTGTCATTAAATGACTAACATTCATCAGATACTTTATATATGCAAGTTTTATATTTTTGGATATTGTTGCAAAAAAAGAACACTAGAAACACAACAATGATTTAAATATACACACAATTAAAATCAGCTAAAGACTTGAAGTATTGCCATCTACAATTAACACAATTACATTTGGAGCAGTTATATTATGGTGTAACCAAAACAACTAATGTTTCTCTTTCTTTTTCTGCTTCTCAAAAGCTTCTACTTCAGAAATGTTTTATTCTATTACCATGGGAACACAGCAATCCAGCAAGTTGGTATATCTAAAATAATCAAAATAATATAAATAGTGATGAGGTAATCATATAATTCATAAAATCCTATTGTACACTTTAATTTCTTTGATTTTATTGTGGTCAGTGTAAGGTTTTCGCCATCCAAATGATCTGTGAAGATTCCCAGTCATCCAGTTCATGGTCAAGCTGGCAAAAGTAGACCAGGCAACTGGACGTGAAGTTTTTTAGAAGATGTTTTGGGGGGGGGCACTGAGATTAATATACTGTAGGTCTAACAAAGAATTAGTGGGGGACAAAGGGTTGCTTTGCTAACTGAGATATCATTACATTAAGGTTATGTTATATTTGTTTTACAAAAGTTATTTTAATCTTTATTTGGTTTCATTCTGCTTTTATTTTTCTTTTATAATATATATAATTCATGTAAAGAATTTTGAATTGTCCATGTACTGAATTGTGCTATACAAATAAACTTGCCTTGCCTAATACAAACATTGTAGCAGCTCTAGAGAGTTCTACTCTGGACGGACTGGAATACTTGGCAGACTTAGAGGAGGGCCCCCTGCCAAAACTTAGCCAGGGGCCCCAGAATGATTTTAATCCTAAGAAGATGGATGGATGGGACTCTTGAGTCTTGTTTTAGGGGAAAATTACAAAATGCTTTTGGTCCAATTTACTGTAAAATAAAACTAAAAGAAGAAAGACAACAGTCCTGTAAAAAACTGGGAAACTGTTCGGGTTGCACAGCACTCTTAACCAATAGATTACTGGAGATAGGCACCAGCTAGGTGACCCTGATGGATAAGCAGAAGAATATGAAAGACTGGATGAAAAAGATGGAAAATAAGAAAATCTGACTGATTAACTATTTCCTCATGTGGTGCCTTACTTTTCCTTTTGACAGAATATTTTTATGTGGATTTGTTTTTTAAATTCTTGTGCTGTAAATACAGAAGGCTCCAGTTTAACAGTGAAGAACAAGCCTTGACCTGAAAGTCCAGAGAACACAATGAGACACTAAAGATCTGGCAGGTGACTTGCAGGCCATCTGGCATTATGAGAGGAGGACTGAGCCACTCACACTCGACCACGATCACTGACCTGTACCACCATCCCACAGTGCCACCCTCTGGTCAAAGGTGCACATAGCATGTGTGAAGTCATACCTTACAAGACAAATTTCCCTGACTCTTTTAGAGTGCAGGCCGATATTCCACGTTTCATCTTCACTGAGATGAAACAATATAACCAGTGATGACTCACAAGGGCTTCACCTTTTCATCAGTAAAAGTCACACTAACATTTTCTTTAGGCATGCCTGTATGTGCTCTTGAGCGAGCAAACAGAATAGACAAAGACTGCTGGTTAAGGTTTCCAAAGGTCTTCAAAAGAACTGAGAGAAAGTCCAGTTGCTTTCCAATTTATGCCTGTTGTGATTTACTTTCAGATTAAGTTGACATACCAATATATTCCACACTTGAAATGCGGTTGAGGGCCACAAAAATCATAATTTAGATTTAGAAAATTTTATTGTCATTTTGTATGCACAGTGTGTATACAAAACAAAATTCTGTTGCACACAGTTTACAACAGTGTAATGAGATTGCAGTTTCGGTAAGATAAACATTACCAAGACAAAGTTCGGCAGTGATCAGAATTTAACAATGTAGGAGAAAAAAGAAAACAGTTTAATTAACGGTGCAAAAGGGCATTTGTGTAAAAAAGATCAGTAAAGTGCAACACTAAGAGTCCCTTTCAATTTTATTTGACTTGGCATTAATGAAGATCAAGTTTATTAGATCAAATGACAAATAAAGAAGTCTAAGTCTAAGTCATCAAGTAGATTAGTTTGCTCCATGTTTTCTATTTTGTAGAATTTTCTAGATTTATTTTAGTGCTCAGGTTTTTCTTTGTTGTTCTCTGTTGCCCTCTTGTGGGTGGTCCTTTCCCCTCGGCTTCCTCGTTGTCTCCACTCACACCTGCTCCTTATCAGCCCGTTAGCCCAGCCTTTGTTTCAGTCGGACATAAATGCTCTCCCTCTGCTGTCACTCTTGGCTGGTTCCTTGTCGTTGTTGGCTTCTCATGCTGTTGTCTCATCCTGGTCACATTTGTTGCTAAAAAAAAAAAAGGCAAGTTTTGTTTTGCAGAGATATTAATATTAAGTTTAAATACATTTTAGAGATCCTAGTATTTTCAACAAGCGAATGGTTGTTGTTACCCTGTCATGTCATTGTTATGAAATGTTATTTTTATCTTATTATAGCCTGCACCTCATGCTCCAGCTTTTCTGTGTCCCACATGTAACATTCGTCTGGTGAACAAAAATAAAGATTGATTTTTTCTATTAAAGAAATATCAAATAACTTGTTTACGAGTAAATAACTTAGAAAAGACTTATAGAGGCGATTGGCAACTGTTTTCCAATCAATCAGCTCCAACTTTAGTTAACCTGCTGATTCTAAACAGCTTTCTGAGGTACTTTCCGCTTACAGATGATCAGTAAATGACCAACGTTATCAGGCTCCTTCCTATATAACAATAAAACCACATAGTGCAGCTGGAGCCAGTAGCTCCTTAAAACAAAATCCTTCAATAGACCAAAACTTTCCAACTATAACGTTTCAAGCTTCCAAACAATCTTTCTTTTGTGGGAGTTGTCTTGAGAATCTGGCCTTGATGACAAAACAGCTGTAGTTAGTTTTATTTAATGTGCCAATACTTCAAATCTTTTAAGATAATATCATTGTATAAACTATTCTTCAATTCAGTTTCCTTCATTTCCATGTTAATCCTCATCTGTTAAGACAAATTATAAAAACTTTAAGCTTAATCTATTAAAATCTCAGTCACCATTTCGAGAATAACATTCTGGAAATATTCATGAGATGCAATTTTTAGTTGAAGGATAAACAATGTCAAGCTAAAGGCTTTAATAAACTCAAATAGTAAACATTTCTGAATATAACCCAACTCTAAAATAAAAAACTTTAATTTCAAATTGGTATTTAATGTTGAAAAAAGGGGTTCTGCTCACCATTATTTCTCCTAACCCAAAAAAAGATTCCAGCAATTCCAATAAGAACGAGTCCAACACCTCCGGCAACATAAGCGATGGGAAACACTGAAGGAGAGACTGAGGAGATCCACAAACAAG
>NW_015150613.1:56840-59846 GCF_000732505.1 Cyprinodon variegatus
TTTACAAGGATCTCTCCTTTCTCCACAGCCTCATGAATCTCTTCTCCATCTCTTCTCCAGAAAATGTCAGCAGTTTCGGGGTAGAAACCTGTAGCATGGCAGGTCACCACAGAGGTGGGAGTCCTCTGGAGCAGAGACACAGAGGGTCTTTCTATTTAAGAAAAAAATTATAATAAAAAAGATGATCTTTGTAATAAATTTGGAAAGATCCTGTTGTTGCTGCATTTAAATTGGGTCATAAATATACCTTTTTTCTGCAGAAAGCTCCTCCCATGATGAACATATCTCTTTAACCAGTCGGAACATATATAGATGTAAAAATGTTTATACTCTTCTAATCTAGCTTTCATGGTGTCCCATGTGAGTTTTGTGAGTACAGCTTGTGGTTTGGTAGCAATCCATGTCAGGGTCTTCAGGTCCAGGGCTAAGATGTCTTCCCCATTATAACCATACTGATCATATCCTGTAATTTCTCCAGTCTCATCATCCCACTCACAGCCATCCATTATCTGCAAAATGTAGGGACCTTAAAGACAAGAAAAAAAGACATAATTAACAAAAGAAGGCACACTCACATATAAAAAAAGGAAAACAGTTAATCAAAATGATAAAAAAATAAATGTTTCTAAGACAGGAACAGACTTTAACATCTCATATATGTACCACCAAATTGAATTTAACAAGAAAATAAATAAAAGAAGATAAACTAAAGGCAGACATGTACTGTTTTGTTTTGTTTTTTTCAGTTTGAGGTAAGAGAGACACTAACAAATTCATGAATAAGGAAAAAGTTTATGATGAGGTTAAATGTCGCCTTTTTTTGCAAGGATTATATTGTTTCATACTGTGTTGTTTTACAAAACGCCTATAGGTGGTGCTGCATTCACGCCATGAAAAATAAGCTAATAAAGCATCAAAGCACTTCAGTTAAAGAAAGGATGTGAAAGTATCTGGAAAGAAGACAAAGGCCTCTTTTCTTTAGTATCCAACAGCCACCAATAGATTAATGTTTTTGATTTTGTTGTTTTCATATACATGTAATGTTTATTATTGAGAGTTGTCTCTAATTGTTCTAAAGACTTAATTGAACTTTTTTTTGTCTGCGTGTGTGTTTGTGTGCTGAATTTCTAATAAATTCATAGTCTAAGGAAAAACTAAACTTTTGTGGACCTGTTTCACATGATTAATGATGACAGTTATAGTTTATCTTGTAACAGGAGACGCTGGCTCCCTTTGAGAGTCACATTACACCATAAAATGATTAATAAATGTTATTCTTTTAGTTTTACCTTGAACATGCTATTTGTTTCACTATGCTTTTAAAATCCTACAAACCTTGTTCACATAATGATGTCACTAATCTGTAATTCATTCTTATGCGTGTATTTTCAGTTCATAAAGCCGCAGCCACACCTTGACGATTTAGCCAGGCTGACGTACGAAAAATCTCGCAAAAACTGGAATAAGTTGGATAACTTCATATAAGTTATGAGCATGCTGAAGTACTCTGAAGCATAGTGACTCATGCTGGCACATGTTGACATACAGCAAGAAGGTATGCCAGCGTATGCTCATTTATGGGCCATAAGTTCTAGGTAAGTTATATGATGGTTGATATATGTTAAGTGTCAGTTACTCATAAGTCATGGCGTCTAGCTTATCTAAAACCTATGAGTAACTTGTGCATTACTTATGCGTAACTTATCAAGAACTTATCTCCAACGCATATCAACGTGTCTGACGTGTTTCTAACTTAGAGCTACTGTATGATGACGTATTGGCAGCGTTTTGGTATAAAAGAGGATTCACTGGAGGAAACCGTCTGTCCTTCTCCAGACTTTATCCCCATCATAGGGTGAGCAAGAAGGTGAGTGTGATGGATCCTCCCTGCGTTCACGCCCTCGGCCACGGCCAACGAACTTGCTAGCAGACATGATGCTGAATCTGCTGCGACTGCAAACCTTCTCTCTTTCTTCTTCTTCGCATTTATTTATTTATTCTTTTTTTTTTTTGGCGGGCAGTAAAAATCAGCTAGGTTAGTATTGTGATCAAAAACATCTTTTTATGCAGGTTGGGCGCCTCCGGGTGATTTGCTGCCCCACTCACGTCACTGGCTTGTGCATCATTTTATGGGAATAATGCTGCCGTGCATTAGGAATAAGTTAGGCTGTCTTTGGACAGAAGTATAAGACATAAGTATAATGAATACTCTGGGTATACACCCAAAATTGAAAAAATACATTGAAAGTTCAGTGTATGCCAGCCTTTTAGAAGATTTTGGGACGTCAAGGTGTGACAGGGGCTTTACAGGTCCTGCTGTAGAGTTGGAAGACAAAATACATGTAATTTCAATCAGTTGTACTATTGCAATATTCTTTATCATTTACAGGAAATATGGCAAGCACTGTATACTGAAACCTAAAGCCAATATAGGTGAAGAAAACGTGTTTATTAAAAAGCTCCTTACCTTCAGTGAGGTTTAAACGTTGCTTCAAGCTATTCACGTCTGCTTTAAATACATGTTGACTTATAATACACGTCCGAGTATACCACTCCAAGTGGTTGGGATCCTTTTCAATCAGTGTCATCGCCAAGTCTTGTTTGGGCTTGGCGGTCTTGATGTTGCTGTCGCAATATCCCACCTGAACTTCATTTACTGTTGCAACCCCAACAAACTCTGGAAAGCCTGGGACTCCGTAGGTAGCAGTACGTAAATATCGCAGGGAATGTTTCACTGAAGGGTAGAAATTAGAATATTTAGTTGTTGTTTTAAATTGTTACCTATACTTTCCCTTATATAAAAATGCATTTTACAGAAAAGTTAATTAAATTCACTAATTAAAGTCACTAAATGAGATACATTCTATAGTTTCATCAGTAACAGACTGATATTTTAAAGCTTTGATTTGTATGAAACATTCTACTGCTGAAGATCTTACACTCATAATAAAAACATAACATTTAAAACATCCATCCATTTGCTGTCTATCTCCAGTGCCTATCTCC
>NW_015150613.1:63046-81058 GCF_000732505.1 Cyprinodon variegatus
TTCAGTCTTGTTGCCAAGGTGACAGTGTATTCCATTTCACATCCAACAATTTCAAGTAAATATCTTTGATTAGTAACTCTGTTTTTTTAAGCAGTTCTTAAATCATTGCCATATGATCCCAGGATAAACCCAATCAAAGTTCCTTGGAGAAATGTTCCCATAATAATCAGAGCAAAGAAGTCGATGTCCCTTGTCTCTTTTTTTCCGTCAGCTTTCGGGTTTTTAAGACAGTAGCATAAAAAAGGGGAAAACACTTTTCACTTTACTTTGAGTGGTCTAAAATTTAAAAAGTTTTACTAAAACCCAAATTACCTACTATTCAGCCTTACATTCCATAACCTGCCTCCACAAAAAAATAAAAACTCTGTAATAGCTTATGTTGATCCTATCACGCAGTTTATTATTAATGCACTTGTGGAGCCAGCAAATGGTATGGCTCAACAATGTCATATATAAATATGCTAGATTGTAGCCATTGGCTAATTTCCATTCATTCTTATTGCCACCAGACTCTATAATAATGCACTATAACCACAACAACTCCTGTAAAAACCACTGTGCAGCAATATTATAGTTTTTATTTATTGACTGTGCAATATTCAGTGCAATATGCTGAATGTGCAATATATGTGAATAGAATAGTCATACCACTACCTCACCATTGCTCCTCACCTACTACTTTTCTTTTTTTTTTTTTATTCCTTTATTTAACCAAGAAAAGTCCCATTGAGATTAACAATCTCTTTTTCAAGGGAGTCCTGGCCAAGACAGCGGCAAAAGATTACATCACAATTTACATTACACTACACTTTAATGTAAAAGTAAATCCACCTGTATATAAGCCATCCGGATATTACATATGTCACCTCAAATCTCTGTGCTACTCCCCTGTATTTTTTTTATTTTTATTTCTTATTTTTATTTTGTTTTTCATTGTGTGTGATACATGTACACTTGCACCCTAATCCTTATTTATCTCGATATACTGTATATATATTGTTTATTCTTAATGTACCTTTTTCCTCCTTGTTTGCACCTTCTTTAATTATTATGCCAATATGTGACCAGTGAATTTCTCCGCTGTGAGATCAATAAAGCGCATCTAATCTAATCTAATCTACAGTCCCTGGACAGGTTAATGTTAACATTAAATTTTATAATTAAAGAAACACAGGCCACATGCATTACAAACAGTCCTGAGAAAATTAGTACATCAGGGTCCCTCACAACAGCAGAATACACAGAGGATAGACTCAGAAGAAGCAGGAGAGTAATTTTTGAATTTCCTAAAACACTGCACCTTCCCTTAAGTACTAAATGCCCTAAGTGATGATCTGAGTTCTTATAAATTGAACTAACAAGTTTGAGCTGACCTTAAAAGTTTAAAAACTTAGAGATTCCTTTACATAAATTGGCAGATTATTCCATTCTATTGTACACAGCCCTTATATGAAATTACATTTTGACCAGATGCTCTTTTTCTCACAGGTACCTCACGATCGGCTCTACACATGGCCCTGTTGATCCATGATGCTGTCATCAGCTATAGTTAATGTAGTCCTTTTGCAGCGTTGGAACGAAACCATGTAAGCTTTAATAGGTAAGGCATTTTTATGTTTTGTTAAGTTGTAATAATACAATGGCGATACATAAATGGTTTCTTTATGCCAAATTTTCCAATGCTTTTTTTGTATACCACCTGTCAGACACCAGCTAGTTATGCAATAGTTTACAAAGGAAAAGATGATACAGTGCAAAAACATCATGGCAGCTTCGTTCATACGCGATCCCCTATTTGATTAAAATCAGAAATATTGTACATAATTCTCTGAGTTATCAGTTTTTTAAGACTTTGAAAGGAGAGCGTTGTGTCTAACAGCTAACCCAAATATCTAAATTCTGATATTAGCTGTAATCCATCGTCTACAGACTGAGATGAAGAAATTGTACCTGATACAAAGATGTGACATGTTGTTAATTTCTCACAGCCATGATACATTTTTGTGTTGTGTCGCAACCTGTTTTAAAATGGCGCAAAGACAAACACCTATGATTAATGTGGTATTTATTTGTCACTGACAAACTGCCTCTGCTTCTTATTTTATCTGGAACTTATAAGTTACTTTGATCCTTACAGTTAGAATGAATATAAAGATACCATAAAGATAAACTGCTTAAGATATAAAGCTTTGCTGCTTTATTTATTTGTTGTTCGTTTAATAAAACCAATGCTGCAATGATCAGACTAATGAATTAATCTGAGGCTTCTTTAATTCCAGCTAACTAAAACTGAAAACCCCTTTTCTCTTCTGTTTCTCTGTAAAAAAAAAAAAAATTAAGTTATTTTTCTGCTGTGTGGCTCCATGACTGCTGCAACAACATAATCAGGAAATCAACTGAGCATGGTTACTAGTGATGTGAGGGCGCCACCATCTTGGCTGACTGTGTATAACTGACCACTCTGTTGGGTTGGTTTATAGATGAGTCATAACAATAATGTTGGCACAAAAACCAGGAAGACATTTACTGCCCTGGTTAGTATCAGTTTAACCTTTACTGGGACAGAGAAGCTTAACGTCTTCCTTTTTTGGACACATTCAAAAGTCATGCATGCAGAAAGAAAACAGAAAAAATATAACAACATCTGCTTATGTTATATTAAAGACTCATTAAAGAAAATGTATCTGCCTGCATAAAATGTGATGAAAAGCAGTATCAGCACAACTATATGCACTATATAGCACTACACTATGTTTATATGTAAATTTCCAGAATTTAAATGTGTACTTTACACCTTTGATCTAGAATTAACTTATCGTTTTTATTTTTTATTTTTTGCTCTCTTGATTGTGGCTTTCTATGATGCAAGCCTGTTTGAATAAAAGTACCATAATAAAATAATAAACCATACTAATAAAAAATATATATTGTAATCAGACAAGCGTATTTTACAAATGTGATTTGTTATATCTAAAGTTGAGACAGTAAATTTTTGCTGTTTCTCAGAAATGATTGTGTAAATTTCGATGTTTCTGTTTCTCTTGTCCTTATTTCACCTCAGTGCATTCAGGTTGAGTTAGGCTTCAGATGATTGGCTCCTTTCTTTTGTATTTTGATATTTCTGGTTATGAATTAACTGTTTATTCAAATGATCTGTTTCTTTACATTCTGACAAAGATAATTCGGATTAACCTCACATTTAACATGATAATCTACACGAGAGCAGTCCAGAGGATAAATTATTTATCAAACAGGAACTGTTTCTACCAGATCTATTTGTGGGTATCTGTCGCCCTCTAGTGGTGAAGATCAAGAACTCCCCGTGTCTAAACAAATTTACTGCTAAGCTTAACTTAAAACAAATTCATTTTCTTTTCATTTAGCTTAGTTTAGTTGCCAGTTAGCAAATTAAATTGAGGGTTTAGGTACTTATGTTTGATAATATGACCATAGTGTTTATGTTTTCAAGGCTAAATGACGCTGTTAGTGAAAGCGAAAGTAAAATGCTGCCGTTGGGTTTTCAGGGGGAAAACCAGCATTAAAGCAACTTAACTCCACGAGCTTTTAGTAAAGAAACAGACCAGAGAGAAAAGCTCTAACTGGCACCATGACGGACTTTTCTACAATTTATAAACTGTCTATTATCGCCTTCATCGGCTTTATCCAAGGTAAGCTAAATATAATCATTTCTGCTGCTTTACTGTCCGCTGGACACAATAAGATCTGTGAGCAGAAACAGAAAATAACTGCTGGTTTTCAGCGGGATACCCTTCAAAACTCAGTTTCAGCAGATTTTAATTAGGTCTAAACAATAACAGATAGAATAACGAATTTATATCTAAGTTACATTCAGGCCGAATCTAGCCGAAAGCTTCAAAACTTGGTTAAACTTAAAATAAATCGCTTAAAACTCTGCTATTTACTTAGAAGCGGAGTGAATGTTAAAATTTTATGTTTTTAAAATGAAGTATGGCGTGCAGCGTTCAGCGACAGTCATAACTCAAAATGTCTGCATCCATGATCTGTTCCGCCAAAACTACGTTAAAATTCAAACTATTTTATCACAAGCAGTTTATACAAGAATATGAATTAATCTTTGTACAAAAAAATTAATTTAACAGCAATAAAGCTTATTGAACAAGTTTTGGAAAAGTTAATAATAGGATTAAACTCTTTTGGTCTCAACAGGACTTTAACTTTTCATATTAAAGGTATTTAAAGGTCAGCTCTTATTATTGCTGAAATGTAAATAAAGTCCTGAAAGTAGTTTTCAGTACCAGTTTATCCTTTAATGGTAATTACTGACTTATTCTTCAGTTTAGTGATTAAGACTAATTTTCTTTTCAAACCAAAATAATTTTATTTCACCAAATATGTTTACAGTAAATTTTTACTCATTTACTAACCATTGAAATACATGTTAAATAGTATTGGATTTAAAATAAACCATATAAAATAATGAGATATGACTGATTGGCAACAGCCTTTCTTCACACAGCTTTAAACTAATATTTTAATTAATGCACTTTTTTGGCAGAACTTCAACTTTCAATTCTCACTGACAGAAGTCCAACACAAAGACAAACATTAACTGGTTATTATTTACCTAGTTCTACTGGGAAACTTTCTCATGTCACCTGTGAGGTGATCTAAAGTTGACCATGACATTAGAGTCACCCAAAATATATAAACATTTGATTTCAGGCTGATAATTAAAAAAAAAAAACCTCTTTTTTCTGCTACTTGCAATATTTTGATAGTTAATATTTATTAGGCAAATGAAATAGATATTAAAACATAGTGGAAACCCTTTGGAATATATTTGATTATTTTTCTGCCCTGAATCTTGTAAAGTAATTTCCTTAAATCTGTTGTCTGCAGCCTGCAGCTCCTCCTGCCCTGTGATGGAGTGCTGGTTTGTCCAGGAGAAGCCAGGCAGAGGAGGAGGTCTAACAGGAGCCACGACTCAGGAGAAATCTCTGCTTTACATCCGGACAGACTCCCAGAGTCAGACTGCAGAAACCCAGCGAGCTCCATCAGACATCAATCCCAACAGAGTTTATGTCATAACAGGTCAGTCCAACATAGATCTGAGCAACATGTGCAGCTGAAGTTAGCGTCTGGTTTCTTTTATCTCTGATTGGGCTGTTTGCATAAATAAGAATATTTATTTGCCAAAAACTTTAGGAAAAGATCAAAATATTCCTACAAAGATGATAGATGTCTCTACTCTGTAGAGTTATTATTCCTGGATGTCATTAAACAGACACACAAACCAGTCGGTCAAACAGAAATGTAGTTTGCACACATGTCACCGCCTCTACTCTGAGGTCCCTAAATAAAATCAGCTGCTTCCTGCATCTAATAGAGCTTTAAGCTGTTGAATCGCCTGAACATAGGAAGAGGATAGACCAATGCAGACCTTATAATATATGTGCATCCGTTTATACTGACTGGTTTAGGAAGGACAACATTAATCAGAGACGAAGCCAAGTTATGAGGCTCCTGGTTTTACTGGGACCATTAGTGCATTAATTAATATCTCACCACTGCTCTGGTGGAAGATTCCCTTATCAGGAAACAAGAATTATTTACACCTAAAATTAGACCTGGACAATAATTCAGTTTCCAGATGTGTTCCAATATCGTTCTATTCAATAACTATGATGTGACGTTTTTGTTATTTCAATACATTACAGGCCTTGATTTCATCCTTTGTTACTGAAATTTTGGGTTTGATGTATTTTTTATGTATTTTGTTTTTACAACAAATATTTTATACTTTATAAAATATTATATTAAAGGAGTTTTATAAACTTGGCAAAAATAGTATTTATATGTTTCTGCAGGCATATGTTGTGGTTTATTTGTGGCCCTTTTGTTATGTCATTCGGCTCCTCCTAAAATCTAACCTTTATTAAAAATGAAACAACAACAAAAAGCTTTGTTAAAAGGATGCCATCCTGTTAGTAGATTATAATAAGCCATGTAGGAGAGACAGCAGACACAAATGGAAGAAGGTAATTTGGTCCAAACTAGGGTTTTTAGAATTATAATCGTCCCCACTATGAAGCATGGTGGTGGCAGCATCATGCCATCATTCCATACTGAGGAAGGATGGCCTCCTTCAGCTAATTAGAGGCTGCAGAAGGTTGGAGGCTGAGCAGGAAGTTCATGTTTCCAGGACAACGACCAGAGATCCAGAGATATATGTTAGAGTGACACAGGAAAGATCCAGATCCAAAGGAAAACTGATGTTTTTAAATGCTATTCATCAATTTAGATTAAAATTTCAGCTGTTTGGAAAAGATGATTGGATTAAAGTTTTTGTCCCAATCAGCAAACGGGGAGAAAAATACCAAGAAAAAAAAAATCTATTTACAGCAAAATCTGATCCTTAAAAATAATTGACTCAGAAAATTTGATTTTGAAATAAACTACAAAACTTTATAAAGTTCCATTTTCTTTCTTTTCTTAATTCTGCTCTAATATTTATTTTCTGTCGCATAAAATCCCAACTAAATATTTAGCTGTTTTTTTTTTTAACATCTTATGAAGTTTAAACATTTCTTCCTCCTGGTTTCCCTTGAATAATTTTTCCACACGTTAACGCTCCGTCTCCTCCTTCCTCAGACCCGTCGGCCGCCCTCTGCCACCCCTCCATGAACCCCCCCAGAGGCTCCATCAGGAAGCCCCAGTGTGAGATCAACCCCTTCCTGCCGCAGCCGTCCAGCCTGAAGTGGGTCGCCTCCCTGACAGAATCGGCCCTCAGCCCCATTTATCTGCAGGCCGATTGGTTCTCAGCTTCCTTCCAGGGCCTCGATGAGGCGATCGGCGTTTCCACCATCTCACGGGCTCCGACCGGAACCAAAGAACACGACGGTACCGGGTCACCTCATCAGAAAGAGGGAACTAAAGGTTCTACACTCTGTTCTGTCTGATTGATTCTGGGTTCCTGTCTCCTCAGTGATCCTGAGTATCACCAGTAAAACCATGTCTGCCAAGTCCAGACTGGGAGAACCGGTCACTCTGGACTGCAACTTCTGGGTGGACCAGTCCACTCCGCTGTCCTCGTCGGGTTTTGCGGTGGAGTGGCGGTACCAGACCAGAGGCGACGGCCGGCTGGTTCTGGCTTACGACGGGAAGACGGACCGTCTGGCCGACACTCATGAGGTCGGAGCGACTCTGGACTTCGAGGCTCTGCATGAGAGAGGAAACGCCTCCCTGTTTCTGGAGGAGGCGAAGGTCCGGCACACTGGGACGTACATCTGCACCGTCTACCTGCCCTACCTGCTGGCCCAGATCGCCATGGAGCTGGAGATTATCGGTACTGAAAAACATTCAGCTTAATTGGAAACAATCTAAAACTCTTTGATTAATGACCTGATTTCTCTCGTCTCCATCAGAACCTCCATCTCTCTCCATCCACCCGTCTGCTCTGCCCCTCGCTGTCCCAGGTCAGACCATAAACGTCCAGTGTGAAGGTTCAGGCTTCTCCCCGCTTCCTCTGGAGCTGAGCTGGGAGTTTAAAGGTTCTGACGGTCGGTCCATATCTCTGGGGTCCGGCAGCATGTCGGGTCACAGACAGGCCTGGGACGGCACCTTCAGCCAGAGCAGCCGGCTGGTGCTGGACACGTCCAAACTGGACCTGGGCCGAGGAGGAGAGCTCAGCTGTGTCGCCGTTCATGAAGGAGGAACGCGGCGGGCCAGCGTGACCCTCAACGTTATCGGTAACTATGGAAATCCTTACTGAGTGACTGGATCGGATTAAGACGTTTTTCTTCTCTTTATTAACAGAGATTAGAACTTTCACTTTAGAGTCATGGTTAAAAGATATTAGAACTTTTTAATCTCCTTTTATGTGTTAATAATAGATATTTCTGTTCTTTAAAATGTTTTTACACTGCAAAAATTTTAATCTAAATAAGTCATTTTTTCTTCAAATAAGTTCATTTTGTCTTTAATTGAGGAGGTACGTTAAACAACAACAATTTATATTTAAAATAAGAAAAAAATGATTAAATTGTCTTATTTCAAGTGCATATTATCGATTTATCTAATTTAAGAGTAAATGCTCTAATTCCATTCGCAAATCATCTTATTTACCTGCTCAAATTAAGCGTAAATATAATTAATTTAAGAAATGTTTTAATTATTTCTAGATCTTTTTGTAGCAATGAAGATAAAAGTTCAGAACAAAACTTCCAATAAATAATTAATATCTCAGTTAATTCTTCCAAAGCTGCAAAACTTAGACAGTAAAATTCATGACAGTAGAATCAGAGAAAGACTGAACAAATATGGAGGGTTTGGAAGGAGATAAATAAGATGGCGACAGAATCTCTATTTCTAAAGCTGCATCTGAAGGAACCAAAAGATTTTTACTACTAGATCCTCTGAATGGATAAACATTAATTTAGAGGAACCCAGTATGTCTGTGCCAACAGCTCTGACCAGCTATGAAGCACAGAGGTGGCTGCTGTGCAGCCGCAGGATCTGAGCTCATTATTGTCATGGTTTTGATCATGAACGCCTTTTTGGTATCAAAGGTCATCAGTCAAACAGATGAAGAATCGGGTTGAACTGGTTCATCAGGTTTGACAACGGTACAAAATATACAAAACAAACAACAACAAAAAAAGACTAGAGATAAAAGGAACTACAGTTCTGCAGTGGCCTAGTCAAAGTCCAGACCTCAGCTCCATTGGAATGCTGTGATGGGACCTTAGTGATGATATGCAGAAATACTGCTGCAAAAAATGTATGAATTAAAACATGTTTTAAGGAAAACTCCTCTTGTCTCACCTCCATAGATGTAACAAACAGAACGGTTAATGTTAGTAAAAGTTTTCTGTGACCTAAACACCGCTAAGTTCTGGCTTCATAATGAAAGTCTGGGATCTGTTGTGTTGTTTTCTAAAGTTTGTTTGAAGCTCTTTTATAAAAAACAACTAACACACAGAAAAATAAATATTTCTTGTTCTATATCAGAACTTCAGCTATTTAAAAATCAATTGAATTTAAATGGATTTTATTTTCTTTCTCTCAGGGTTCAGCAGTCCCTCCATCGAGGACTCCATGGCGATGGTCGGCGTGGCGCTGGTTCTCTACGGGTTCATCAAGTTTGTGTCATGGACCTTTACTGGATCAGGTAAAGGTTTATCAGGGTTCAGATATTCAGACACATACATTTTTTATTTTATTTTTTTACAATTTAAGCCTTATTTAAACTTTTAGACTCTTTTGTGATTTTTGTTTATTTTTCTGCTTTCAGGCTCAAATAAAGCTGATGAAGGAGATAAGGTGCGAAAAATTCCATTTTATAAAATACATATTTTTTCACATGTCGGTTAATGTCTGTTGTTTTAATGTGATCCTGTTTTTTTCCCTGATTACAGAAAGAAAAGTAAAGATGAAGAAGTCGACGGATGTTAATGACTTTTCTTACCTTCAGTGGGATTTTAGGAGCAGCTCTTCACCCAGATCATCCTTTCACTGTTTTACTGCCTGGTCAGAAATCTCTGCAGAATTCACTGTTTTTATGTTTTCAGAAAAAAAAATAATTTTATTAGGAAAGCTTCTCATGTTGGATATGTATATATTTGTGTCAATATTGTCTCTTTTTCTTTGCGGGTTTATTGCAAACACTGGGAAAGGGAAGCAATCATTAAAGTAATTTAGAATAATGGAAGCTTTGTCGGGTGAAAAAGTTCGTCTTGTTGAATGTCTTTGTTTTTGCTTTTTGTTGGAAATAGTGATGTTCTTAAAAACTGAGTGAAAAATTTTGTTCTTTTTATGGAAACATGAAGAAATGTTTTAGAGAGTGAATCGTTTTAATGCAGGGAAAGTTTTTCATTTCTGTATTTTCTCTAAAATAAACATGTTTCTTAAAACATCACCTGTTTATTTTTTTCTTGTCCTTGGTCAGTTGAACCTTTAAAGATTAGATGAATCATATATGATGAAGTTTCCTCAAATAATCTTTTACTTTTAAGACAAATGGACATTCTTATTTGCAGACCATAACTGTAAAGATAGAATTACCAATTTGTCATTTTGTGAATAATTATTTAACACAAGAATATTAAAATTTGCAATGAAAGAATAAATAAACAGGAAGAAATTATGCTGCAGCTTAAGATTTTTTACAATTATATGGAGATTAAATGTTTTACCATAGTGAGAACTTAATGCTGCAAGATAAAAAGACATCAGTAATGACTTTAATTAAGGCACTGTTGCTACCCATCAGTCCAGGAAGTGGTACATGTTAATTTCTAAACTTTTTAACATCCATCATTCTACAGATAGAGAGATTATTCCCAGCTGGAAAACATTGATGACTGGAGCTGATCCTCCCAGGAGTGCAAGTTAAAGTAAATTTGTCCAAGATATTCAACTTTATTGTTATTGCACTGTCATTACAAAGCAACAAAATTCATTCTCTGCATTTAACCCATCCCCTAGGAAAGCAGTGGGCTGCCATTTTTGGGCAGTGTGGGGTTAAGGGTCTTGCTCAAGAACCCAGGTGGCAGTCTGTGGGAGTGTGGCTTGAACTCAGAGCCCCTGGAACCCAAGCAAAATGCCCTAACCACTAGATCACCACTCACCCACAAATGACTGTAAAAATAGTCTAAAAGGCTCAAAAAACTATGTACGACTAAATCCAAATCATTCAACTTCAACTCTATGGGTCTATTGCAGTGTTAGATGAATGAACAATTATAGCTCGTTTGATTTAACTTGTTTTTTTCTCTGCTGAGCCTGCTGTGACATATTGTGTATTAAATCTAATGTCAAATCCGAGTAATTTGTGAAGGATAGCTAGTTTTCCATATATAGAAATATTTGAATTAATTTGTCTGTATGATCTGGTTAAATTGTCTCTATAAAGCGCCTTAAGATTATATGTTTTATGAATTGGTGCTATATAAATAAACTGAATTAAATTCATTTGTATCAATTTCTCAGATTATTAATATACAAATATTTTTTTCCTAGGAAAAATGTGCTAAAGTTGTTGCGTTTTAGTCACCTCTGTTGAAAAAACAGGTTTTTGTTGTTGTTTTTTTCAAAGTTCAACTTTATTTTACCGATATCACAAACAGCTTCCTTCTTATAACTTTGTCCACTAGGTGTCAGTAAATTATTCTTGAGTCGAAATGAGACCCACAAATAGAACTCAAAGAAAACGCGCTTTCGTTCTATCGTCCAATAGCGAGCCGTTTCACTCACCATCAACTGTTGCTCCACCAATCAGATTCTTTGATGCTTATCGTAGTTTAGCGGGTCTTCCTTTGACAACATAGCTAAGTTTTCAAGCCCTGTGCGTTGAAATAGTAGTTCTGACGAGGTTTTAATACAATATTTGATCATTTTCATTAGTTTATCATACGATACACAAACATTAACACATTTTTATATGTTGTAGCCTTATCTTTGTAAGTAAATGTTAAAATGCTAGCTAGCTGCTAATGCTAACATGAGCTAACTATAGGGATTGCCATGCCCTGCTGTGAATCGCTTTCTGTTTTTGTTTTCAGCTCAAACAGCTCCTAAATAAGTGGTGAGTACATTCTAATATATCCTAAACTGGGTTTAAAAAGTGGTAAATATTGCTTTGGATCTTCAACCAATTTCACTTCTCACTTAAGTTTTTTATTGTCTCGTTGTCTCTTAACCTTTAGAAACCGTCTGTTTAATTAAATTTCCCCTGGATTTATTACTTTAGTTCTACTGAAAATGTTTATTATTGTTAGGCAACAGAATCCGCTTTTCTTCAGGTTGACTTAAAATGTTGTAAAGCCTCCAATTTGGAGTCAACCTTTTATTTTATCCTGTAGTCATGTGTTAGATGGAGTTGGCAGTTTAAATGTCTGTTTAGACTAATTGTATGGGCCTATCAGGTGCACTATTATTCGTGCAAATACTCCATGTTCACCACCTCTGAAAATATTTAAGTTGGTCTTCATAAATTAATGCATATCAGTTGCTTGTAAGTTCAAATGTATTTATATTTAGTTGTTGTGTTTCTATATGTTAAACTTTTTTATTTATTACACATTTTATTTGCTCTCATTAAGCTGCAGGTTGTTTGATAGAGTTGGTCATCTGAACCAAATAGGAAATGAGGAATAGCTCTTTTTTTTTTCCAATTTATTAGATATGTCTGCAAAATTTTCACAAGACCAAAGTAATTTAATTCTAAACAATATTTATTGATAAAAAAATAATAATAATAAAAAATTAAGACATTTTTTGAAGGCTTTAATTTAAATTATATTAACATTTATGTTGTTTTTTTTGTGGCAATAAGAATAATTGTCTTGATGCCTAAAAGAGCCCAACAGATTTTACCTTCACAAGTGTAGCAGTATGGATATTGCCATATTGCTCCACTTGTTTCATGCATATAAATTGCTTTATTATAATTATGCAGGGAGTTTATACAGTTTATATGGACACTGCAATGTAAATAGAGCAGAAAAACAGAAGAAGAAGAAGGAAAAAAAGAGAAAAGATGAAAGAAAGAGGAGATAGAAAGGAGACAATGACAAAACATTTTCAGTCATTTATGTTTTAAAAGCTTAAATTCTGAGTAGATTATGTGTCTCACAGGAAACACTGAAATATGTCAAATGTTGCCATCAAGAATCCACAAATTTTTAATGTTAAAAAGCTCCCAGACTTGGTCATAAAATCTAATACAGTAGATCTTTTATAAATGTTTGACTTTCTTAAAAGTCAGATCAAATTTAATCAAACTTTTATTTTAGTTGAATGTTTATACATACTTTTTATCAGGGATAAACAGCAGATAATCTTCTACCTTTAAACACCAAAAAACATACAGACTAATTTTTTTTTTCCTCCTGCTAGAGTCGATTACCCAAGTTAGTTCTTACAGGTTTTGGTTATTTATAGCCTGTAGTCAGAAGTCTTGATGGGGTGCCAGTATCTTATTGCACAACGAATTTTGTGTATCTCATTGCTGCCCTCTTTTATCAAATAAAAAGCTTAAATGTTGTTCTATCCACCCCTAGATCTCTAAATGTTTTTTAAGCCACTTATTGATGATTTCTAAACTACACTATATTTTCTGCCTTCTTTCCTTTTCCAAAAGTAGAACCGTTCAGAACTCAGATGGCGGTGGCTCCCGCCTCTTTGGCCGATCAGATCATAGTCCTTGATGATGACGATAATGTCGAAGAAGCGAGACCTCAGCCTTCATCTTCTGCTGCTACCCCCTCATCCTCTAAGCATCAGGCTAAAGGACGTTCGTCACCTAAGAATCAGCACCGGGTGTCGACCCACATCACCCAATCACCTTTTTCCTCTGCCAAGAAGAACACAAACGCTCTGCAGATCGAAAACCAGAAGCTGTTCGACGAGGTGAGACAACATTAGAATACATCTGTTTTTGTCTTTTCTATGGCGTTTCAATTTTCAAAATAAAGGTTCTGGAAGGCCAGACCCTTAGAGCAGAATATCTCTGTGTCATAAACTTTTCTGCATGGTCATGTACATACACGTTGTTTCTACACATTCAAACACTCCTGGTGTTGATGTCAAAATAAGAACGACCTTTAGATTACTGATGTAAACTAAACCCTGGTTCCCATAGTTCACCTGCTGGATTTAATTTAACTGGTGATTCAGATGTGGATGTTAATTGTGATAAATAAACAATTGAATAAAGGCGGGATTCATATATTTGTGCTTTGGTATAATAAAAAATAAGATTACGGTCAATGCAGATTGTGAAAGCAGAGAACAAAGTCTTCTTTCAACCAGTTGAAGTTTCTGTGGGTAAATCAAACTTTTAAATAAATGCAAAATAAACGGGCATATAAACTTTTTTAATTCCTAAAAAGAAAATCTTTTTGAACAATTATGTAAATAATATATTCACTCAGTCTTCGTCAATATATTGTATTGGACTCTGGTTTGGCTCCGCTGTACAGCTTTACCACAAATTAGTAGTTTTTGCAAAAACTTCTCTCCTTTTAGCGCTGCTGCAACTTTGTTTCTGCATTTTTGTACAGCTCGGCTATGGCGACTTGGCGTATATATGTGCGTAAAGTCATTAAATATCTCCTATCCATCGTGTTTACCAAAGCCGTAGATCCAGGCATGGTCGCTATACTAACAGGTATCATGTCTTTAGCTATAAACTCCATTATTGCTCGAGTTAATTGATCGTGCAGTTTAAAATTATTTTCATAAAGAGTAACGCTTTCAAACAGTTCGGTCAATGATCCCTGTCAGCTAATACTTTGCTTACTTGATGTTGAGGCACTGGTAGTTCGTATTCTAGTCATGCAACTATGATACACGGTTTTGTTGTGTTTTTTTTAAGTGTTGATAAAGGTTTGTCATGTTACCTCGTGACGTAGCAACATTAGAAAGGTATCTCCTCCACAACATCAGATGACGTGCAGTGTCTTCTCTTTTTAAACCCCAAATAATTCCATCCAGGTGACGTAATGCTGCTCTTGGGTAGCAGACTTTCAGTTGTGTTAGTTTTTGTCCACCTTGAGGACATTGTTCAACAAGTTCTGCACAGGCGAGGATTGATTTTTCCTCCATGCTCCTCACCCCCATTATGTGACCCTTCAAATCACGGCCTTTGCGGTTAGAAAGTCTTGTTTTATGTCGCAATAATATCGCAAATGCAATTAATCATTCAGCCTTACTTATAACACAGAGAGCCTTGCTCTGATCAGTGAATAGAAAACAGAAAATGTAGCTGTTTCATTCAGAGTATTTCCCTTTAAAATACTTTGAATTTTGATAAACAAGCTTTAGAACAAAGTAAATTCTTCGTGCTTCTTCTTTCTGTCTTCAGTTTGTGCAGCACTGCACGCCCCTCACGAAGGACTGCCCGGAGGTTCTGACGTTCCTCCAAACCAAACATGGGAAGGCCTGTCCCGACTACCTGTGCTCCGTGGAGTTCAGGAACACGCTGGGACACTGTCTGACTCGAGCTCAGGCCAGCAAATCCAAAACCTTCGTCTACATTAAAGAACTGTGCACCGTGCTGCAGCAGCACGCGCTCAAGAAGAGGCAGGCCCTCACCAAGGTGGAGCCCGCCGCAGCAGAACAGGGTTCTCATCAGTCTACCTCTACAACGCTGAAAAGCAAAGACAAGGTAAAAGGTAAGGCGGGTGAGGAGGAAGAGGAAGTGAAACCAGAAGAGGAAGACCAGCCTTCCTCTTCAGGAGAAAAGGGAGAAGCTGGAGAGGAAAATCAAGAGACCGACAAGAAGGCCAGGAGGTCTTTAAAGAAACAGGTGAGTTCGTTTTATAAAGTGTCTTCTTAGGAAAACTGAACTAAAAAGATTCGAAGAAAATTCAGAAATAACCCAACTGACGATTCCTGTGCTCTGGATTTCAGATTGCTTATCTAGAGAACCTGTTGAAGCTCTACAACGATGAGATCTACCGACTGCAGCAGGCGGAGCTCAGTTTAGACGACCTGGAGACTGAAGACTCGACGTACATCCAGGAGCACAAACTGAAGCGGAAGGTCTGTAGAGTTATAGACACAGATGCTGATCCAAATTAAAGAAGAAATAACAGTACAGCAACTTCTTCTCCTCTCTAGATGATGAAGATCTATGAAAAGCTTTGTGAACTGAAAGGCTGCGACACGCTAACAGGCAGAGTGATCGAACAGAGGATCACTTACTCAGGGACCCGCTACCCGGAAATCAACAAGAAGGTGAGAAGATTTTATAATTATCTGGATTATAATCCAACATAAACAGTTTGAACAGTCTATATTAATCTCTGTCAACGTCCCTGTTTCTCTGCTGCACAGATTGAGCGTTTCATCAACAGTCCCGAGGCTCACAGGAATCCTCCAGATTACCACGACATCCTGCAGCAGGTGATCCGCGTCAACGAGCGCCACAACCTGTGTCTGAGCAGAAAGCAGCTGAACCAGATCGCAGCCGAAGCCTTCAGAGAGACCGGGAGCCGCCTGCAGGAGCGGCGCCACCTAGACCTGGTCTACAACTTCGGCTCGCGCCTCACAGACACGTACAAACCCGGTGAGACTTCAGGGCCGCAGTTGGTCTTTATGTTGCAAAGGAATTAAGAAAGAAAATGATGTTTTCTTGGTTTTTCTTTTTAATCACTTTTCTATAATTAGATTTTTTTTTACTATTTGAGGTGACGTAACGAGTACATTTCTCCATTGTGAGATCAATAAAGTAAGTCATCAATCAATAAATCTTAATTTCTTTTTCTGAAATTATTATTTTATTTTATTTTTTCCTGGTTAAATAACGGTTAAATAAAAAAAAAAAAATGATTTAAGAAATTATGAAAAAAAATGATTGATGATTGACTTTATTGGACTTTACTCGTTACATCGCCTCAAATAGTCAAAAAAAAAGGTGTCAAAACGTGAAAAAGGTATATATACGTATGAGACAGCTGATTTCCCTTATTTAGCAGGATTATACAGGGTTATTGCACATTGTATTAACATTGGTATTTATATTGATCGGTATTTTTATATATATATACTGTATATATATACATACATGCATATCAAATATAAAAACAGGTTATTGCACAGGGTATCAAATGGTAAACTGCACATTATAAATTGCACAAGTTATTGCTGTTTTAGTGTGGCATTGTGGAGTCTGGAGGCAGCAGGGATGAAACCTGTTTTAGTGTTAATTTTTACAAACGGGGTGTAAAAGTCTTTGACTAAAGGAGCAGCTCAGCTCCTCTACAGTCAGGTGCAGAGGGTGGAAGGTGTTGCCAATGATGGATGGAAGCTTGGACAGCACCCCCCTCTCAGCCACTTCTTCCTCAGAGTCCAGAGCGCAGCCCAGAACAAAAACAGCCTTTCTCATTAATTTGTTCAGTCTCTTTCTGTCCCGCTCTGCGCTGCCAAGGGCCCAGCAGACAAAAGCATAGAGGAAGGCTGATGCCACCACTGAGTCATGGAAAGGTTTTAAGCAGAGACCTGAGTGTCAGATCTTGATTGACTTGAAGGAAAATCAGAAAAAAAAAAATATATAAAGTTGTTCGTTAGAGGGTCTGCTTTGTCACTGACAGCCTCCAAAGGAAGAGTGAGAAACAAAACAGCTTCCTATTTAGACGCCTTCATCACAGAATGTAAACTGAAGGTTTGGAGGAAGGAAAAGGTGCAGAATAAAAAATCCTCGAGGAGCAAGAATAACTGCAGCCTTTAAAGGATTTTGAATAGTTTATGGAGGATCGCTAAGGCGGCATCTGTATATGTAAGCAGGTTATCAGAACTGCTTACAGTTGAAAGCATGGTACCTGGTCTCAGGAGAATCTGAACTGGGCTGGGACTCAGTGGTCCAGAGTCCTTGTTTAGACAATTGTAGCTGGAAATATGATCATCTAAAGGCGGACTGGAGGGACAGGATTCTGCTTCTAGGAAAGGTTTTCACACAGTGATGCTTGAGCAGACATGTCATCTGCTGGAGTTGCTCCATTGTTTACTTTAAAAGTAAAAATTTCTGCTTTAACTAAGTTGTTCAACCCAGATGATAAAGCTCTATGTAGAGGTACAGAAACAGAGTGGCAGCAATAATGTCCGTACTGACTTATCTATCATTAGGAAGTTGATACTCAGCCTAATCTCCATGATACATTTATACTGATTCACACTAAATGAAACATATTTTCCTGCAGTATTAAAGAAGATTCAGTTAACTCCTAAACATTTGCTGTTCTCTTGATATTATTTTCTTATTCTCTGTTCCTGCATATAGAGGCCTGTTAGTGATTCTATATGTTCCTGTTTTAACAGTGTCTCCTTTCTACCTGTTCTTCTCTCATCCTCACCGTCTGTAGCGACCGACCCGGCTCTGTCGGACCCCTCTCTGATGAGGAAGCTGCGCTCCAACAGAGAAGTGGCTTTATCCCGTCTGGATGAGGTCATCACCAAATACGCCGTCAAACAGGACGACACCGAGGAGCAGGAGAGGCAGCGGAGGATGGAGAAAGACAAGGAGGTGAA
>NW_015150613.1:82916-87011 GCF_000732505.1 Cyprinodon variegatus
TGATGCAAAGATTGGATCCAGCAGTTTCCTTCATTCAGAGAAAATAAGACTTAAAGAGGTTTAAAATAAAACAGATGTGAGCAACCAGTTGACTTTTAAATTAATTGTTTTAATGCATTAGTCTAAAATGAATGATTTTCTCTAAATCCAGCTTTGGCTGCATGAAAGCTTAGTTTATTAACTTTTTAGCTTGATGCAAAGATGCATAAAGTAGTAAAGTAGATAGTTAGTTTCCGTGTCTTTAGGTATCTGAGCTGGTTTCTAAAAGCTGGTTCTAGATCTATAGATCTATGTTTAAAGACAAATATATTAACCAACATAGTTTCACAACCAGCAGAACTTTAGGAAGAACGGTCAAACCTGTTTTTTCCTCGCAGGAATATTAATTTTTCTTTTCTTTTGTCGTTGGTAAGAAGTATTTATCTATGTAATCCAGGTAAACAAAGGAGATCGATGGTAATTCACTCAATTGGCTCTTTGTCTTTGCAAAGATTAGAGACAGGACAATAATAACGCAGCTGCTCGATGCTCTGCTCTGTTCTCATCTAGACAAAGTTTCTTCCATTGAGTTAAAACATGAAGAAAACCTGTGAAGGTTTCCACATGCAGTTAATCTAAACAGTAGACAATAAGAGAAAAGAGTAAAATGTTGAATCATTCATGGGAAAGAGTCCCACCTGTGAGGGGAACAATTGTGTTCTGAATAATCCCTAAAAAAAAACAAAAAACAAACAAAAAAAATGACTCCTCTCACCCAGACACTGTATACCCTTGCAGCTTTGAGGCCGGAGTGAAAAATGTTAAAGTATATAAAATATAATGAACGGATTGTACATGAAATGGATTTTTCTGACTCCACTTTTGGAGAAATATTTATACAATATTTCCACCAACATTTCATCTGATTTTATGGGAACAACACAAGGTGACTAACTTTGAAGTAAGAGAAAAATTAAAAAAAAAGCTCCAGATTTCCTCAGGTTGGACGAAGGACATCTAGAAACATTAAAACTTCAGGTTTTAGTGGCCTTTGACTAGGCCATTCTAGCACATCACTATCCTTTAATCCTTGAACCCCAGTGGGCCTCAGCAGATGGCCGCTCACACTGAGCCTGGTTCTGCTGGAGGTTCCTTCCTGTTAAAAGGGAGTTTTTCCTCTCCACTGTCGCTACAAGCATGCTTAGTGTGAGGGATTGCATTTGAGTCAATGAGTCGATGCAATTAACTGGTTTTCCTTGGATAGAAAACTTCTGGTTCTGGTTGAACTGTAAAGTGCCTTGAGATGACATCTGTTGTGAATTTGGCGCTATAGAAATAAACTGAATTAAATTGAATTAATCTAAACCGTTCCATGTAGCTCTGCCTGTATGTTCTGGGTTGATGGTTGGATAGACGGTGATCATCAGGCTCCATCCTGCAGCTACTCAGCTTTTCTTCCAGGATATTTCCCTCCGATTCTAACCAGCCTCTCTGTTCCTTCTGATGACGAAATGTCACCAAAATGTCTTCCTGTTGGGATGATGCGTTCAAGAACTGCCCTGCGTTCAGCCCTTTACAAGGGAAGCAGTACGGCCCACTGCTAACAGCGTCTAATGACTTTAATTCAACGATAGCTTTTGCTTCTTCCAATCGTTGGAATATATAGAAAGGAAGAAGATCCAAACTGAGCCGTGGATCTTTGGCTCTTTGCTGCTTCTCTGATGTCTCTACCAAACCTCTGAGGCCAGAAGCAGAAAAGCTGCACTAAATGAAAAACATCTGGATTTTATATGGTAATTAGGCGACATCTAGAGTTAGATGTTTGGTCTGTTTTGACTTTAGGGCTATCAGAGTTTAGGGTTTTTGTTATAAATTAGCCAGATTTCCTTCTTCCTGTTGGTCACATAAAGCGCTTCATAGCTTCAGGTAGTAAAGAGAAAAAGTTTGAAGCTCTAAAAGGTGTTTATCTTTTCGAAATGCTTCTCTGTAGATGATGATGACGATAACGAGGATGAAAACGATAACGAGGCGGATGAAGCCTACGATGATGGCGACAACAAGGAGGACCAGACGTACGATCAGTCAGAAAGCGTCCCTGAAGCTGATGGAGAAGACCTGAAGGATGAAGGTGATCCTGACTCCGATGAGACCCAGATCTCCCCCATGACCGACATCCCCTCCCCAAGAGACAGCCCCAGCCAATCGGAGGCCATGCAGACCAACGAGCCGCAGCCGTCGACCAATGGGAGCCCAGCAGCTTCGCAGCAGTCTGTCACCTCCTCCAGTCAGCTGTCCGTTGTTCTTGTAAAGGTCAAAGAAAAAGCTACGGAGGTCATCCCATCGGCTTCCACCAATGGGAATCCTTCCCCAGAGCAGAAAACCGTCACAGTGGGACAGAGTGACACCCAGACCACCAACGGGACGTCCCCGCCCCCCAGCCCCAGGACCACCAGGAGCCAGAAGAGGAAGAGGGAGGAAACGAGGTCAACGAACTCTAGAAATATAAAACAGAAGATCAGTTTTGACAGGTAGACGTTTGAGCTCATCTAAAGCTCCTCAACCCGACGAGAACTAAACATAATCTGTCAGATTTACTCTAACATGATTTTAACTTGGAATGTTTTCTTCTTTCATTCCTTATCATTTCCTGTTTCCTCTTCATCATCCTCAGCAGCGACGCAGACATCTCTCTGGACATGGGCGTCATTTGCTGCAGTTCTCCAGAAAAAATGGAATCGTCCGTCTTTGAAACGCCGACCAAGAACCCCATCATCAGCTTAGAGTCCACGCCGCCTCCTAAGAAGAACAAGGTGCAGAAATAGAGCTGCTAGAATGAGCTTTTTGATTAGACAACAGGAAACAAAGCAGCACACTGCAAAAACGATCTCAAAATGAGTAAAAATGTCTTAAATTAAGTGTATTTTCCCTTAATTTGAGCAGGTAAATACCGTAAGATAGTTTGCCAATGGAATTAGTATTTTTACTCTTAAAATAAGATAATTAGATAAAATGCACTTGAAATAAGACAATGCAATTGTTTTTTCTTGTTTAAAGTGTAAATTGTCTTGTTCCATTGGCAAAGTGTCTCACTTCAATCCTTAATTCAAGAAAAAATGCACTCATTTTAAGAAAAAATGACTTATTTAGGTTCACAAGTTTAAATGTGATTCATTTCCATGTGAACCCAGCGATTAACTGAAGGTTCAGATCAGGAAGCAGCCGTACAGAAACAGCCCCACCAATCAGGCAGCCGGTTCTAAAATGAACTATAGAGCTGTTCGTTTATGAGGCGAGAACCAAAACAGCCTTTTATTATTATCACTTGATAAACTCCTCAGATCCTTTGCCTGAATTAAACAGACCCAGATAGATGCTAATAGGAGGAGCGTTTCCTGTGGGTTTGGTTGTGGTTCAGACGCAGAATCTACTTCCTGTTTTAACTCGTTCTCCCTTCCAGTAAATGGACGGAACAATCTAACATGCTTTAAGACAAGTTCTTCTTTGCTCTGAATTATTAATTTGTGTGATTGTGTGTAAATTAAACCAAAATTAAACAAAAGCATTTTAAAATTTACAATTTAACAAAAATAAACAGTTAATTTGAACCAGAATAAAAATTGAAAGAGTAGCCGTCCCTCCTCTGGTTATTTTTGTCAGTTTCACAGCCGCCATGTTTGTTGTTGCTCTTTAGTTTCTGTTGCTAGAACCTCATAGAGGCCAGTTTATCGACCCAGACTGTCGACTGCTTCTGTTTCTGCTGATAAACAGCTGCTGAGTCACTGAAGGAGGCACTAAATGCCAGCAGACTGATTTACCCTGATCAGACTTTACAGAAACATGTTTGAAGATCATTTATATTTAGGATTCATTATTTCTAAAAATGTAAACTGATCAACTTTAAATTATTATAATCTCATTAAGAAGTGATGCGTTAGTGAGCCCGCCTCTTTAGGCCTCTTATTTATCTGCTCCCTTTTTTTTTTTTACATTTCTAAATCTTTTTCCATTTTCCCAAATTCAAACCTGCTGACATTCAGAGGTTTTCTCATCGCTGTTATGATGCAGAATAAAAAGTATAAAAAGTCAGAAAGCTGCCCATAATGTTTACTGGGAGTT
>NW_015150613.1:87136-90650 GCF_000732505.1 Cyprinodon variegatus
GGACTTCTGGGTTTTTGGATTTCTCTTTTTAGTTTAATAGTTAAGTCCTCAGTGGTTCAGTTGTTTAGGCCGATGAATTAGAGAATCGCCAAATAATCGGCTCATGAACATAATCGGATCATTTTACAGAGGAGCTCTGCTGATGGGGGATAGACTGATTAGAAGAAAAAAAACTGATCAGTGAACGTCTCTTTGTAAACAAGTCGCAGTAGAAAGATCCTCAGTTTCTCAGAGAGCAAGTAGAGAGTAAAGAAGCTTTAATGTTGGCTGTTTTTAATGTCAGGGTTTAAACTGATGTCAGAGAAAGAAAAAGGAGAAAATGTCCAAAAATCTGCGTTCATCAGAAGCAGAAAAGATCAGTTTGTAAAGATCAGCTGTCAGCCAGCAGGAATGGAAATGATTCCAGGTTTTACAAACGAGAGAAATAAATCCTCCTGTGAAATTTTAATTAATTTTTTATTTTTTTATTTAGAAAGACAGATTTCCATCACATCAGTAATTACAGCTTCATCTATTTAAGATTATAACTGAAGATATAAGCAGAAAGTCCAAGTGATTCTGTCCATGTTGCCTATTTTTAACAGAATATCACTAACTTAATTGTAAAGATAACAAAAAATGAACAGAATTAAACAGTAATGGGGATTGCTCCACCTCGAGTAATAAAAACCACAAAGACATAAGAGGGCAAGACATATTTCAGAAGAACAATCAAATGAAGTCTGATCTAATTGGTTTCACATACTCCATTTGGTCCATTTGGACCAAATCTTATAAAATTTCCTGTGAAATTTTTAATGTTTATTCTGGATTTTCTGACTGAATCTGTTTGTTTCCAGGTTAACGTGGCGACCCAGTGTGACCCAGACGAGATCATCGTGCTGTCAGACTCGGACTGAATCTCTGAACGCATCAGTTTTCTTCTTGCACTTCTGAAGCTGTGTTTTCAGACCATCTCTGCCAAACCCAGAAGAACTGGAACAAACAGATTTTTTTTTTTCCTCTCAAAAAGTCAGTATCAAAGACTATCAGTCGAAATCAAGGAGCAGCTGTTTCTGTTCACAGCTATAAACATAACTGATCCGGGATGTTGATGTTTCTCCACTCATCAAGGTGCAGTTTCTATTTCCCCCCAGCAGGGAGGCGCTCTCTAACAGCTTGTCTGTGCAGACCTCATGAACAAGTGAGAACAGCTGATCTAGATGCTGTTTTTCCAGCAAGGTGCTTGTGTTTTTTATGCCATTGGAGTCCAGTTCCTGTCAATAAGAACAGGACCTGATGGTTTCCATGACGACGATAATGAACTGTACATGAACTCAGTTTTTTTTAGGGGGGTATTTTTTATAAAAGGGATTTTTCTGTTTAAATGGATTTTCTGCTTGTGCTGACGGCCGGGATAAACCGAGGCGATTGGTTTGGTTTGTGACGCGCAGCAGAGATGTGGGAACTTCTCATTTTCTCCTTTTCTATCGGCCCTTAGAAACAGATTTGTAGATTCAAAATAAAGTAAGTTTATCTTTTTTTCAGATTAGTTTCTCTCTTTTGAACAAACCCATAAAAGACAAAAAAACAAATGCCAGATTCTTCATCTATTTCATTCATATACCCAAGAAGCATCAGGATTCTCGTTTTGATGTTTCCACACTTAAAAAAAATGTACTAATACAATCAGAGGAAACATCCGATTATTACATTTCAAAACTGATATGCTGATATAAATAATCCCTGCAACGTCTAATCTGGTCAGAGATGCTTCCTTTTTAACTGACCAACACTTAAAGTAGCCAACACTGCCACCTGCTGACCAATGTTTGCAATTCCCATTGAAACTAAAAGTGAAAATGATTCATTTAAAGTTTTACTTTATGCTCAACCTTCTGTTTCTTCCTTTAAAATCTGGGAGGAAATGCAGCTTATATTTTAATTTAGCGCCACATGACCCTTTAGTTTCATGCTCTTTGGAAATTAGATAATTACCTGCTTAAGGCGTCCAGGTGTGGCCTTGTTTTCCTCTGCCTCTGCTGTAGGCATTAGGAAGCGTGTTAATCCGCCTTAGAAAGTAGACCTCAACACTTTACCTTGTGCTTTTTTTCTGGGATTTATGCAAAAACCCTCAGGAGCCATGTTGGGGAAAACAGGCCATTATCTGTTCCGATAAGGGGAACAGTTTGGAAGCATTTAGGTTGTTAAAGGAAGCAGCAGGGATCATATTTTAAACTCAGAAGTTTGTTTTGATGGAACTGGTTTCTCTAAATGAACTTTTAATGAAATATTAGAAGAGAAATTTCTTGTTAAATCCAAATGCAGGAAAAAACTAGAGTAGAACATTAACTGAAAACAAAATTAATGGATGAAAATCTCTACAATCATTAAATAAGTAAAAATACCCCATTAGTTAATCTGTCATCAGAGTTCTGTCTTTTTTTAAGGTTTTATTTTGCTCCCTTCTGCTGAAAAAGCTCTTTCTGATCCACTTATTATCCCTGAAATATATTGATATTTTTCCCAGATTCTGAATTTTTGTGAAAACATCTTCAGCAACCGATGAATAAAACCGATTTGTTGGTTCTGGTGGCGTCACTGTTCTAAAGCTAATCGTCGTTAGCTGAGCTCTGATGTGATGGACTTTGTCTGATTTCTCTCACCGCCGTTTCTTTTTATCATGTGTGAAAGTTTTGTTTTTACCTCGTGGGTGAATGTTGTCCTCATCAGGGTAGAAGCTCTTTTCAGAGCGTCAGGATAGAGAAATGAGTCGAACACATTTCTGCTCCTCTGTCTACTGGAGTTTTCCTTCACTGTGAAATCCTTTTTTTATTTTATTTTGGTACAAAAATAAATGATGGGAGTTTGGTAAAAAAAATTAAAAAGCCTTTGTTTTTTATTGAATATTTAATCTTAAATATTTGAAATACTTTTAAGAGGAGAACCAGGTTTTGATTAATTCAAATCTATTTGTTAAAAATAAATGAATTTGTTAATAAAACAGTTTAAATTATTTTGATAGAGCAGATATCTTAGAAGGATTGGAATGGGAAAAATTATTTACACCCTCATACATTTCTGCTGTTTTTTCCTTTTTTTTTTATCACTCTTAAAGGTTTCAAGTTATTAAAAAAATATATTCAAGACCAAGATAACCTGAGTAAAAAAATGAAACTAAGGATGATTCTATCCAAACCGGCCCGACTGTGTAAAGAAGTCAAAGTTCCCCCTGAGCCAAATAACTGGCTCCAATATCTCACACCGTCATTTACCCCAACCTGCTCCACAGAACCGATTTAATTCAGTTAAATATAAACGTAAATATGAGTTTAAAACACCAGAAGTGTTTAATGTCTTAAACCAACATTACAATTAGGTGTAGCTCTGCATTCAGAGGCCGCCTGCTGTGCTTTGTTCATTATTTGTAGAATAGCCAAAATGTGTTTAAAGTCAATTACTGACAGCCGGATGTTCTCAGAATGTTCTCTAGAAAGCAGAATACAAAACATGTTGCTTTAAATTCAAAAGTTTC
>NW_015150613.1:90963-92890 GCF_000732505.1 Cyprinodon variegatus
GGCAGAAGACTACACAAAAAATAATCTTGACTTATCGCATAGTAATAAATTATTAATATTAAAAATGTATTTCTGTTTTTTCTTTTTACATATTTTGTTAAAAAAAAAAGTAATTTTCTGTTTTGTTTTATTATTGGATCGGGCTTTAAAGGGATAAGAAAATGCCCTCTTCTGGATCAAACAGTAAACCAGTAAGTTTATTACTAATTCATGGTAAAATAAGGGAAAGAACTGTTTATGAACAGATTCCTTCTTATTTTAAGAATAATGATTTAAATACAACTTTTTTAGCATGTATATAAATGAAATGAACAGCCGCTGCCCCGACTCATATAGCTGATGAACGGTTCAAGGAGGAGAACTGAATTAAATGAATGCAAACCAGCCTGGTGATTTTTAAAATAATTTATTAGTCCATTATTTCAGTAAAGAGATTAATATTGATGCACTGAACCTTTTTTTTTTTTTTTTTACATGATTAGTTCCACGCCTGTTTTCTGTACAACAATCATCTGGTCAAACAGAGGATGTCAGAGATGGAGCTGTTTCATTTACAAACAAATGTTTTATGATTTTTAGAGGCAGATTTTAGCTGCAGAAACAATAATCTACACATTTATTCTCACACAGTTCTTTTAACAGGGGGACCAGGACTGCAGCAACCTTAAACTAATTAACTTAGGATCCATCTTTGGTTTAGGATTCATTTCCCTACAATTTCCTTTTTTGTTTATTTAAAACCCTCCATGTGTTCCAAAGATATGTTTTCCCTTTCGGGGGGATTAGGAAATAACATTTTAACTCTCATTCTGCTGCAGACATTGTTTTCAGACAGAAACTGATGCTCCGTTTTAAAGAAGTGACCTGGTTGCATCATTTCTCACATTAATCTCTATGCAAATGTTAAGAGCATAAAAACTCAGAGATGTTCACTCATCAGACACATTTTAGACATTCTTCTGTGGAGAAAAACACAGATTAATCATCCTTTAGTATTTATAGACTGATGCTGAGCTCCAAACCTGCAGGTAAAACATTCAAACTAAACCTTCACAGAAGGTAAAACACAAATTAAGCAGCTCCAAACTTAAAGCAGCTCTAAAGGCTTTATAAGGGTTGCAGAGGTCCTGGATGATAAATGTTTGGTTTAAATAAAAAGAGATATTTTACATTCCAATTTTAACTAATAAAATTATTTATTTAAATAAATGCTAAACACAAACATAAAAACGGCCCCTTAACTTTGTGGTCAGGGTTTAGGTCTGTATGTGATCTATAAGTGGAGAAAATCCAGCTAAATCTGACAGCTGTTTACAACAGTCCTTCGACTGAATGATAAACAGCACCCTCTAGTGGACAATCCACAGCCCTACAACTACTAAAAATCAAATTAGTAAAAAAAAAAAAAACAGACTGTTGCGATGGTTACGTGTGATTTAATGTGCTGATTATTAATAAAATAATGATTTAAAGATACGAAAATGTCAAATTAAAGTTATTAATTTTATATCTGATCCTGTTACGATGTGTGATTGATTAATGTTATTAATTAAAACCAGATTTTCAAATTAAAACAGAAACAGTAAAACTCAGTCGTATTTAGTTTAAATTGTAACTTTTTCTCAAAAGAACCTGATTACTGCAAATTTTAATTTAATTTTATTAAAGGACCTTTACACTTCAAACAGCCAACTTTTTTAATATGGTCAAATATGGTACCTAAAATTAAATTACAAATTTTTCAACTAAAGTTAAACAAAATAAAAGCATGGTGGAAAAAAAACACTTATCGACTCTAGTTTATATTATAAATTAAGTTATGTATATAAGAAAAGATACAGGAATCTATTTAGATTATCACTAATGAGGCCAAATATCAGTCTAAGAAAATAACAAAATATTTCGCTGCTAGTATTCTGGAAGCTGT
>NW_015150613.1:94727-102754 GCF_000732505.1 Cyprinodon variegatus
GCTGCATACATGCCTTTTATGATAAAATAACTAAACTAAAATAATATACTATAAATAACTCCTAGATATAAGAAATAAAAATAAAAATCTGAACAAAAACAGATACATTTATAGTCAGAAGAGCCTTGGAGAGCATTAGTTTTTATTTACTGATGATTTCTGAACAGATGCATCCAGCTGACCTTAATAAATCACTTCCAAAGAATTAAATATGAAATCAAAACAGAAACTGAACAGTGAACAGCTTATAATACAGATTTAAATATGTATAAAATTAAGATAAATATTCTTTTTAAGTAGCAAAAACATAGAGGACTGTAAAGAAAGAAAAGGTGCTCTGTCGCCCCCTAAAGGTTAAAGATAGAATTATTCTGTAAGATTTTATTTCTAGCAGCGATTTATCTTAATGTAAAGTTGGAATATTTAGACAATCAACATTAACAAAGTGATTCTGTGAGGAATATCTGAAGTTTTTGTTTAATTAAAATGTCTAAATATCTCAGATGAGTCATAAATTATTCATAAACCTGAATCTCAGCCCCAGTGTGACCAAAATCAGTAAGGAAAATCATCAATATGAACCCTGCTGTCCTGTAATCTCTTATAGAAACACGAATTTTTATATTTTTCTATTCCTAATCACTCTGACAGACATTTATCTGAACACAGCAACAGGTCATGTTATGAACTGCAGAGAAGTTACAACATCTGGACCGTTTCTCTGCTCCTTCTGGAAGGTTCCCGCAGAAACCAACAGTGCTCTGGTTTCCTCACAACAAACAAACATTGTTTTACCAAACAAAGAAAAACTTTAGGAACATCTTAAACGATTCAAACTGAAGGCGTACTGTGAGGCAGCAGGTCCGCTTTTCAAATCTGTGCAAAAACTTGATGATTTGAGACAAACTGAAGACAGTTTTAGTCTGAATCTAGAGAATTGATCCATCTGGAGAGTCTGGGTCAAACAGAAGCTCCAACAAAGTGCTCTCTCTCTCTCCCTGTTTTAGAAAAGAATCTGGATTCTCCCAGGTAATAAATAAAAGGCAGTAGGAACCATCAGAACCATCAGAACCACCAGAACCATCAGAACTGAGCTCCTGTTGGGTCAAACTCAGCTTTAGGTCACGCTGCTTTCATCTGCGCTGACTTCACACACGTCTTCCTCACACACACTCCGAGCCAAACCCAGACCTCCAAAAATCCCTGACACCTGATCTGGACCCAGTAGCCCTCCTGCAGCGGCCATGTTGTTTCCATGGTGACTGCTTCCTGTGGAGGAGGGGCCGCCGTGTTGCTGCGTCAGAGCAGCAGCAGAAACAGAAGCTCCGCCTCCTCTGGTTCCGTCTCCCTGCCCTTCAGGTGCAGACAGGAGGAGGTGGGTGGAGGTGCTAAAATCCGGCCCCTCCTCTCCTCCTCGTCTGCCTGCGTCCCCGCCTCCGTCCTCCCCCGGCCCGCTGCGCCTCTCGCAGTGCGAGCGGTGCCTCATGAAGCTGTCGCGCCACATGAACTTCTTGCCGCAGCTGAGGCAGTCGTAGGGCTTGAGGCCGGTGTGGGTCTTCATGTGCTCCGTCAGGTGGTGCTTCATCTTGAACTTCTTGGAGCAGACGGGGCAGTGGAACGGCCGCAGGTCCAGGTGCATGTTGATGTGGCGGTCCCTCATGCTCTTATGGGTGAAGGTTTTCCCACAGTGACACATGAACACCTTGGTCGTCCCTCCGGAGCCGCCGCCTCCACCTGAAGCGCCGCCGCCGTCCGAACCATCCGCCCCTAACCCGGTCTGCATCTGGACCGCACCGTGCTCCAAACTGGGAGCCTTGAAAGAGGCTCCGCCCATCATTCCCAGCGGAGGAGTAGCGGGATCCAAGGGGAGCCCGGAGGCCTGGCTGTAGAGCAGGATCTGGTTCCCCTGCATGTCCAGAGGGAAGAGCTGAGCCCGGGCCGAGGCTGCAGACTGGACCTGACCCAGCAGAGCCGACACCGCCCGGCTGGTACTCTGGTTCTGACCCGCAGCGTTGTCATGAAGGTGCTGAGCTAACGTCTGTTCGATCAGGCTGCCTTCAAACTTGAGGTAGTCCTCTGATGACTGGCAGTAGTCCACCTGCAAAAACCCGAGTTCAGATTATCGGAAATGGACTAAATCAAAGAAGTATTTTAGAAAACTGAAAACATTTATCAAATAAATGATAAAACATTTAAATTATTTTTATACTATAAAATAAATACTTTTAAATTGCACCATTCTAGATCTTCTGTGGGTTTATTATCATTAAAAAAATTATCATTTTGGTAAAAACTTTCCTGCTATGACCTTTAAACACCAAAACGCTGAAATTGTTGCTCATCATTTATTAACAGCTAAAGTTTAAACTGATTCTAAGGAATCATTGGAGGCAAAGTCTGTTTAGTTTTTATATTAACTTAATTTCCTTTATTTCTGCATTAATGAATTCATCATATTGATGTAGATTCTCAGTCAAACAGGACAAAATACACATTATTGCATAAAAGGAAACTGAACATCATGTGTTCTTCATTAACCCATTAGTCACTTCTATCCCCCCATTAGTGGAGTTGTTCAGATTACAGCTGATAAATCTGCTACTTTTCAGAAAGTTTGGAAAGTATTTTGGATTAAAGGCAAAAATATCTCCATGAAACAAGAGAAGAAGTTCAGTCATCTTTACCTTAGAAGATAGAGAGCAGCTGTAAATAGAAACATTTTTTCAGCCTAGCTAAAGATTCTAAATTAGAGCTAGGTCTGGATTAGGGCTGAAACAATTAATCGGATTAATTGTGATTAATTGATTATTTAAATAATCTTTAACTAATCTAGTAATCGTTAACTTGATTGTAGAAACTCTGAGATATTACTTTTGCTGACAGAGCAGCAATTATACCAAGATTGTAAAAATATTTAAACATTTTGCATTTGAGATTTTTAGAAAAGTCAGTTAATCTGCTCTATCCAGAACTCAAGTGGAAAAGTTTTAGATTTGCCAGGTTCAATTTATATTTAGTAAAAACTGGCTATTCAATTACTATTTGGAAAAATAATCAATAGATGAATCCAGTTGCAAAACAATCATTAGTTTCAGCCCTAGTTTGGACTTTGACTAGGCCATTTGAACACATGAATCTGCAGTTTAAACCTCAGAGGTCGGCTGCTGCTAATAAGGCAGTTCAGCCTTTTAAATCATGTGAGATGAGCAGGGGACAGAGCTAAAAATTACATAACGTTGTTCCTCTAGGACCTGAGTTTGAGAAGAGTCGTCTTAATGTCTGCACCCTCAGACTCCTGTCCTCCTGGACTGGTTTCTCTAGAACAGATTCTGTTGTTCTATAAACTGAGAAGTGATCAGGTTTCTGTATTCAGCTCAGTCCATCTTCACATGGACTCTGATCAGCTTCCCTTCCTGCTGTAAAGCAGCATCCCCGCAGCATGATACTGCCACTTTTATGTTTCAATAATAGTGTGGATCAAAAAGCCTTAAAGGACCAGAGGACTTCCTTCTTCCTGTATCTCCATCATTGCTTTAAGCAAACAGCAAACTGTATTTATCCTGAGATTTAATTACTACACAAACACTTATTTATTAGTCATAAAAGTTTCAATTGTTACACTGGATTTTATTTAGGGCAATTGGATCAAATAAAATTCTGAAAGACCACGCCTCCCCTTCAAGATATTTATTTTTAAAATATAAAATTTTGCAATAGAAAACCAAGGGGTGTGAAAACTCTAAAAAGACAGAGAACCTTCGTGTTCTCCTCACCTGTGAGTCCATGTCGCTCTCCGCTCGGCTCGCCAGCTCAGCCGAAAGGCTCCTGATGTTGGAGATGTTGAAGTTCCCTCTCTCCCTCTCTCGAGTCAGCTCCATCTCCCTCTCATCTTCGTCCTCCTCATCCTCTCCCCCCTCCTCTCCTGACACCACGATCAGGTCGTCGTCCTCCGGACGCTCGGTTTTCACCACCACCCACTGTTTGCGCGGCATGATGCTGGGCTGGCTGTAGGTCGGACGCTTCTGCAGCGTCTCCTCTGAGTCCTCCCCGTCCTGCAGAAGGACGTCTGTTAACTAAAATTAAATAGTTTAATATAAAATTATTTAATAATTAGAGAGAAACGGACCTGATAGGAGGAAACCCCAAAGCTGTCGCTGACACCGACTTCCTGCTCCATCACTGAGCTCCCCTTCTTCCTCCTCCCGCTGCCTCCTCCTCTTCCTCTCTTCCTCTGGTGGTACATCACCTCCTCTTCCTCCTCCTCTGCCTCCTCTTCCTCCTCCTCTATCAGCAGGGCCTCCTCTCCTCCTGACGGCGTGCAGTAGCTGGGGGTGTTGCTGGCTCTGCCTCCATCCAGAGACGCTCCTCCTGCAGCTGCTCCTCCTCCCAGGAAGCTGCCGCCGTCTCTGGGGCTGAAGTAGTTGGTGCTGCTGGGGGATTGGCTCTCGCTCACTGAGGGGCGACTGGAGGGTTGGGGGGCTCGCTGGGGGTCGTTGGGCTCTACCGCCGGGGCTGCCCCTGAGCTTCCAGCTCCATCGTTACCAGAATCTGCATTGCTGCTGCTGCTACACCTGGGATTGGTCGAACTCCCGCCGGTTCCAGCCTGCGCTCCTCCGCCACCTCCTGCCGCGGCCGCTCGGCCCTCCCTCAGCAGCTCGGTGCATTTGTCCACTATGTGCCACATCTGCAGCACGCTGCCCACCGTGAGGTAGTTAACGATGTCGTCACGCAGCATGCGGAGCTGACCGGTGTAGGCGCAGCTCAGGACGCTCTCGAACGCCAGCGGGTCCATCACTGCGGGGATGGAGACCGTCGACATGTTCTTCAGCAGAACCTGGATGAAGGAAGGAAAGGTTACAGGATAAAAACCTCAAAACCTGAATCCCTTCAACCCTCCAGACCACTCAGGTCTTCCAGCTCCAGCCTGCTCTGCAGACCTAGAACCAGATCTAAACATGGAGAAGCAGCATTTAGTTCCTATGCTCCACTTATCTGGAACAAACTTCCAGAAAACTGTAAAAGTGCGGAAAGCCTGAGTTCCTTTAAATCAAGACTAAAAACACATTTGTTTAGGATTGCCTTCCACTGTTCTAGTTAAACAGTTCAACTAAAACATATTTTCTTTAGTCCAACTGTTTTTAATATTCTTTTGTGTTTCTGCATTTTTTACTTTATTTATTTTTTTTTTCCTACTTGCTTTGATTCTGTTTTATCTTCCTGTATTTTAATCATATAAAGCACTTTGCATTGTCTTTGTACTGAATTGTGCTATACAAATAAATTTGCCTTGCCTTGCATAAAGAATTAAGAGGGAACCTCCAGGTACGAAACATAGATAATTAACCACTTTTAAAGTAAAGAGAAATAAAAAGATAAAGAGTCAAAATAATCTTGCTTTTTTATCATTAATTCTTTCCATAAACACTGGAAAAACAATCTAGAAATAAGTAAAAATGTCTTAAATTAAGTTTACCTTTAATTTAAGTAGGTAAGTGAGATAGTTTGCCAATGAATCAGCATTTTTACTCTTAAAATAAGATAATTACATAATATGCACTTGAAATAAGACAATGTAACTGTGTTTTCCTATTTTAAGTGTACATTTTCTTGTTCCATTGGCAAAATGTCTCATTTACCTCCTCAATCCAACATAATTGCACAAATGCACTTATTTTAAAAAGAATTACTTATCTAGATTTCGATTTTTTCCATAAATCTGCTGCTTATTAAATCCTCTCAGAGCTCTACTGGGCCGTATCGCCCACCTGATCGTGGAAGTACGGCGAGGACGCAGCCAGGACGCAGCGGTGGGCCTTGAACACGTGTCCCTGGACATGGATGGACAGATCGCAGAGACTGCCGTCCTCCCTCTGTCGGTTCAGGCTGTCCAGCACTGAGGTCTGAGCGCTGGGGAAGCTCACCTCCACCACTGATCCACCTGAACTGCTGCTGCTTCCCACCTCCATGGCAACCGACTGCATCTGGATGGAAGGGAAACTTTAGGATCATCATACTGCAGTCATTATGTCAGTCATGATTCAAACTAAAACATGAGACAAACAAACAGCTGTGGACAGTAAAATGACTTGGCCATTTAAGGCTTTATATGTGAGAAGGAGGATTTTAAATTCTATCCTGGATTTAACAGGAAGCCAATGAAGAGAAGCCAGGATAGGAGAGATATGATCTCTATTTTTATTTTCATTAGAACTCTGGCTGCAGCATTTTGGATCAGATGAAGGCTTTTACCTACAGCTTGTGGACTTCCTGATAGTAAATAATTACAATAGTCCAGCCTTGAAGTAACAAATGCATGGACTAGTTTCTCAGCATCACCCCCGGACAGGAGATTTCTCATTATTGCAATATTCCACAAACAAAAGAAGTAAATTCTAGAAACCTCTTTGATATGGATTTAAATGACAGGTCCTGATCAAAAACAACACCAAGATTTTTTACTTTATTGTCTGAGCTCAATGTAATCCCATCCAAATGAAGTGACTGACTAATCAGCTTCTTTTTCAGAGACTCTGGTCCAAAGACTATAACTTCTGTCTGCATTCAGACAAAATAAGCATTATGAACATTAATGATTTTATTATTACCACTCTATACTCTCGTAGGGGATACCACAAGGCTAAATCCTTGGTCCTTTTCCTTTCTACCTTCTGTCACTTGATGCTTTTTTTAACATTTGCAATATTTGACCACATTTTTAAGACTACAGCTACAATAATCTAATCCTCTGCAGCAAATCACCAACTGATCAGCCTCTGCCTAATGGCCATGTAAATAAACTTTAGTTTGATGATTAATTAGGCAGAAATAATGTGGTTTAGGTCAGACAGCACCACCAGGATCTCCTCTATTGATTTCTCCAACCTGACATCATATAGGTAAACGGAACAGATTCATCAGGACAGAATGGTGGATGGCTGGAGCACATGATGAAGATGTACAATCAATGACAAGAATTAAACACATAATCTTCCTGCTGCAGGGCAACAGCATGACCCAGTCACCATCATGTGCTCTGCAACTACATGCTTAAATCACTAACACTAAAGGTGTCCAAATCAAATATTAATATCAGTCTGATACTAACCAAAATCTAACATTTGATTATATCCACCTGCATCTAAAATCATGCTGATAAAAACACTCCGCTTATCTTTAAAGTCACAGTGCTTTCATACCTACTGCTGTTGACTATTGTTCTGTTTTATTAATGTAACTTGATCAAACCATTTCTACCATTCTACAGAGAAAAATAAGCAATAAAAGCATGTATGATTCAAACTAATATTGTATCAGGTCTATATCGGTATCGTACAGCCATTTCCTAGAGATTCACAATTATGCCTTATTATGAAATCCTTTAACAAAACAGGGAGAGCTTAAAGGGGTATGAACACATTAACAAACCCACAGAGAAACTACCTCATAGTGGAGGTCTCAGAAATACGTCTATTCTTTAGTAAAAGGACAAATAACCGTGTGGGAAAAAGCACTGACTAATGTATAAATACTACTGACTGAATATTTTCTTTTAATTAATTACAAGTTAAATTGTATTTGTCCAATTGTAAAAATAAGGTTTTGCTTTAAGTGATACAAAAAACTTTCAAAACTGACTTTCAAAAAAAAAGAGAAAATAGGTTCATTTTCATATTTTGCTCATAAAAACAAACTGACTCTGTCTGGTTTTGTTCTAAATTACAATGTCAGACAGAATAACAAAGATTGAACTTATGAGAAGTTCTGCTTAACAGCTGAATTCTTTTTGGCGCTCCTGTATTTACAGCAATTAAAGCAATTAAAGCAGAACCTAAAACAATCAACAGGTACATTTAAAATCTAATAAAAGGGGGAAAGATGGCAAACGTTTTTCAAAACAAACAGGGCTCCAACTGAAAAGCTTCTCTTCCTGCTCTTGATTTTCTCTCTATTCGGCTGAAGCTGCTGTTGTTTTCAATATTTATAGAATTAACAAACCCAGTTTGGAGAAATTATAAACAGATATTTGT
>NW_015150613.1:103247-104048 GCF_000732505.1 Cyprinodon variegatus
ATTTCCAGTTTATTAACCCTAACCTAACAGAAACAGTTTACCTGCTAATGGTTCTTTGTGTATTTAAGGCGATCAGAGTTTAACTATAATAGTCTGCAGATAATTTTTCACTGTCAAACAGACAATCAGACTCATTTCTTTCTCTTCAGGTGTTTCCTGACTCTGCAGGTAGATCAGTTCCTCAGTGAAGCTTCAACCATCAGGTTTTCCTCAGTGACCTGCAGCTTAGAACTGGTTTAACAGGTTGACTCTTCTGAACATCTTCTCTGTTTTCAGTCACAAAAAACAAACATATAAAACATTTTACAGCAAAGTGCATCAGAAAAGCAGCACCATCTAACAGACAGGCTGAGCTGTGATCACATCCTGAGGAGGCAGTGAGCCTCAGTCTGACCGCAGACAGGGAAACATCTGTGGAGCATCTGTATCACCGCCAGGCTCCATCACAGCTGTGGCGTTAGCCTGTTAGCCGCCGTTAGCTCCCAGAAAACAGAGGAAAACAGCAGCTTCGGCTCACCGTTTCAGTCCCTGCGGCCCTCAGAGGTCCGGTCGGTGGGGGGGCTGGGGGCAGGAACCGCTGCCAGGTCGCTCCGAGCCCGAACTTCCAGGCGCATTTTCCCCGAACCGTCAGTCCGTCAGATCCCTGCGGCGGCAGACAGCGGTACTGCGCCTTTAAGGCCGAGCCAGACAGGCGAGCCAGACTTTGGCCGACAGAAAATCAAATACTGGAAAAAGCTTTAAGAGAAGGACCTGATGGAGGAGGAAGGTTTAACTAGTTTATTATTTATAAAAATAAATATT
>NW_015150613.1:105631-107790 GCF_000732505.1 Cyprinodon variegatus
AAAGGTGTAACACCTTCATTTTTAAATCATTGCTAAAGTAAACCTGTTAAAATTTAAGTTATTGCTCTCAGTGCATAACATATAATTTGGTATTAAGTCTTTAGAAGGCCTATAACAGGGTCCAGATCCAGTTCTATAGGTCACTGGCCCGTTTGCTGCTCATGCAGTTTTGCTCTGATCCCCATTTATGACATTTGATTTTTGTCTGTCCAGAGTTGACTCTGCGTACCAAAGCACTCTGAGAAACCTTTTCTGCAGTAATGTATTTATTGGGAGTCATAACCAAAGTTACATTTCATGTGAAACAGACTTTTCTGCAATGGTCTCTGGTTTTTAGATTCATATCAGAAAAATCCAGACAGAGAAAGAAAAATGGAAAATATTTCTATAAAACTATGAAGTTTTGCCATGTTTAAATACAATTACAACAAAGCCTGACCATATTAATATCCATCCATCCATGTTTCATCACGCTTCACCCTTGCTGCGGTTGGGAGGGGTGCTGGTGCCCATAGACTGTGCCCTCTGACAGTCTATGGGCGAGAGGCGGGGTCCACTCTGGACAGGTCGCCAGTCCATCATAGGGCAATGCAGAGAAATCTAACCATTCACAAACAAAAAACACTCCAACCTAAGGAGAATTTAGAGATGCCATTTAATCTAACAGTCATGTTTTTAGACTGTGGGAGGAAGCCGGAGTACCAGGAGAGAAACCATGCATGCTCAGGGAGAACATAAACATAAAATAAAAATCATTTATAGTTTAATAAATGTTACAGAGGAAGCAAAACTTTAGCTTATTGTTTCCGTTATATTTTACAGTGAGACCTGATAGAAAAGTTCTGGGAACTAAATTACAAGAATAAAAAGAAAAGCACTACGTTTGTTTGCAGTCATTCTGCATTTATTCATACTGTTAATACAGGATCAAGAATATATGGATAATATGGATGTTTTTCCCAAGCAGACAGGAATTAATGATATCTACTGTATGAGTAAAAACCTGAAGAATTTAAAAAAGCCGACAAACAAATATGTACAGGTACACAAAGGCTTGATGTAAAGAAGACGGGTGAAAAAAACCCCATTAAAATACAAGTTTAATGATTTGTAATCAGAGCCTGAGAATTTACAAAAAAAATCTCAGGACTAAGAAATTTGGCTTTACATTAAAGACCAAAGTCCACAGATATTACAGGTTCAAAACTTCACATGGTGTAAATGATAATAGAAAAAAAAAAAAAAAAAAAGTTTGACATGGCAGTTATCAAAAAACTTGGATCTACTTCTTGTTGGAACTCGCTGTCCCGATGACACAATCATTCACCTGGAAGAACAGAAATAAAAAAAAGGTTTAAAAGGTGAATCTGAACGTTCGGATCTATTTAAACAGCTATTAAAGGTATAGTGGAGGATTTTTGCAAAGTTTGGAATTTGGAAAAGACCCGCCCTCTCCACTTAAACACTTAACCCCAGTATCTATTTATAGAAATGGCCAAAACACGGTCACATGGCTTTTCATCCACATGCTTTTCAAAATAGGGCTTTAAATTTTCTATAACATGTTTCAAAATGATTTTTTTCATCAATACCTTTTTTTGTTTTATAGCTGTGTAAACAGATAAAATGAGATTTAAAATTCCATCTGACATGTCTGACTCTGCTGTAGTAATGCAACAGCAAGCATTCATTTTCAACAACACCCCCTAATGGCTGGAATCATTGGAAACTAGAGGCTCAGATCTTTCCACGTTGTTTTAATGTGGGTAATAAACTACTTTGTTATGATAAACTACTTATATTTATTTTTATAGTCGGAAGGATGTCCTGAAACCATTACAAACACAGCAGGCCGAGTCCCCTGCCATGGCTGAGACTTTATTCTCTTCTAGGTGAGATTTCTATTCTGCAAAGATCTGAATAAATACATATATTAGTTCTGATGTATCATAATTTCCTTAGATTTATATTCCTATTATGATTAGAAGTTAGTGTCAAATACAGCTACAGTGTTATTGTTGTTTTCAGAGGAAATATATTTTTCAATACATATTTCATGATTGCCAGCCACCTTCCAGGCTGCTATGTTCAGCCTCAAGCCTCAACATTGGAAAGAACACAAATCAAAATGCAGACAGGATAGTAGCTGGCGGAAAGAA
>NW_015150613.1:109921-112167 GCF_000732505.1 Cyprinodon variegatus
TGAGATTTCTATTCTGCAAAGATCTGAATAAATACATATATTAGTTCTGATGTATCATAACTTCCTTAGATTTATATTCCTATTATGATTAGAAGTTAGTGTCAAATACAGCTACAGTGTTATTGTTGTTTTCAGAGGAAATATATTTTTCAATACATATTTCATGATTGCCAGCCACCTTCCAGGCTGCTACGTTCAGCCTCAAGCCTCAACAGTGGAAAGAACACAAATGAAAATACAGACAGTATAGCAGCTGGCGGAAAGACAAATCAAATGGTCACACCTCACAATTGAAACATTTTTAGCACATTTTTTCTACATAATAACAATCTGCAAATATTTTGCATATTTTCTCAGCAGAACTCTCTGATTCAAATTAATTTTTACATTTTTGTACAGTTTTCAGATTTCTGATTCTTGTTTTCAATAAAATAAAATGTTAAGTGACAATAATTAAACAATTCATCTTATTTTCTATTCAGTTAGGTCATATTATTGTGTGTTCAATGCTACATTTCAATGAAACAACGGCTAAGTCTCAGGAGCAAAGGCTTTGCCTTATGCAGAAGGTCTCCAATAATGTAAATCAGCATACATACATTGCTGGTTTGCATATGAGGCTGAGTGGAAAAATGCATTTGGCTACTTTTGACCAAAAATCACATTTCCGCCTACCACACTGCCATCTAAAACCTTTGTGGAACAAACATGCTTCAACGTATTCAACCTAAAATTGCTTGAGTTATAGTCCAGATGTGGATCTATAAAGTCTGAGGTTTCATCCAGAGTTCCAAATTGGGTTTCAAGGTGTTCTGAAGTTTTTATTTTAGAGAAAAAAAAGGTATTTGTTTAATCACCTATAAATCAGACACGCCGACTTTTAAAATAGTGGTTCCACCTGAAAAATATCCCACAATGCCTTTCTGTCCTACAAATATAACCAACTGGGTTTCCAATTTAAAGTTTGGGAGCTGCACTTAATTTAATTCACATATGTCATTTCAGGTGGAAGTTGCCCCTAAGACCCTCTGGGCTTAATAAAGTTGTATTTAATTCAGACCTTATTAAGAGACACATACTGACCTTGCTTGCAAACCTCAGTGAGTTCAGAGTTTCTCCAAAGCTGTCCGGCTCAGGGGAAATGTTCACAAACATCAACCTAGAGAATCAAAACCACAAAAATCATTGGAAACTTAAAGGATTCTGAGAAAAGTGACTCAACATGAGTTTTGAATCGGGATTTTAAATAAACCACACTTTAAACAGATGAGTGCATCTATAGGGGATCCGATGAAGGACTCACGTTTTGCTGTTTCCTCCAAGGCAGTTCTGCAGCAGGTAGGTCAGCTTAGAGTTCCTGTAGGGAATGTGGCTCTCCTGAAACGGGTTTTAATGAGAGACAGGTTAAACACCAAATTAATGCAGCTTTTCAGTCATTTACTGTGAACGGATCCGCCTCACACACCTTATTGGCCAGAGAGGTGATGACAATGCCCAGGTTGGACAGGGAGCTGTTGATGCAGGTCATCTCTTTGAAGCGCTCTCCCTGAGACTGACTCTTCAGCATTCGCTCGCTGCCGGCCAGATCCACCAGACACAGAGTGGCTGAAAACATGGAGAGCAGGAGAAACAGTCAGGAAAAACAGCTGCTGTAATTAATGTCACAGCTTCTTTATAATATATGACTTTTATAGAAATTATCTTGGCATGTGACTTATCTCTCTAAGAATTTTTGGTTATATTTAGGTTTCCATAATAGCAGCAAAGGCGACAGCAATTAATTTTAAACGGTTTGTAGAATCTTATATGAACTATTAGTGCAATTAGCACAGCTAGCATTGAAAAAATAAATGGTTTTGATAGACTTGTTGAGAAAGAGAACCCAAATCCATATTTTGGTTGATTTTGGAAAAAGAAACAAATGGAGGATTGGTTCCCAGACATAGAACCATGCAGCCATCGGTACCTTTGAGCACCAACGTTCTGAAAGTACTTTAAATATGAAAATATTACATACTGCTTAAAAAAAATAAGTATTTTTAATTAAGAATAATTTTGTTTGAATATGCTTTACAGGAGGCATCCCTGTTTGTCAAAGAACACTACTGCCACCTACTGGTTTGTGACGTCACGGTGCGGTATCGGCTGTTGATCAAGTCCCAGTGCTGTATCTGGTGTTTGTCACAACGCGCTATTATCCAAGTCATGTCATCTTAAAAAACATTCTTCTTCCAAATGTTGGCTAC
>NW_015150613.1:112177-133326 GCF_000732505.1 Cyprinodon variegatus
AAGTTCGATGGCAAATCCTCCCTCTTCAAGTCCGTGGAGGATCAGGAATCAGAAAGGTGAAATACCTCTTTTTTTTTCCTTTTTACTTTTACCCGATGTTACAACATCCAACTGCCATGCATGTGGGCATTGTCAGTTTATTGGTGAAGCCCTCTGGACATCCTCAATAATTCTTGTTGATTGTCGTCTTATGGTTCCCATTGATTTTGTAAAGTGGGGAGAATGGCGCTAGGCTTACCGCACCTTGACGTCACTCCTGTTTGATGTCAGAAGGGACTAGTTACTATATTTGGGCAAAAATGGCCGCTCCCAGACTCAGTGATTATGACAAAAATTATTGTTTTCTTTATCTTTTTACTGATTAATGCCAAATTCATTAAATCACTGCGAACGTATTAATTTTAGGTATAGATAATGATCCATTTATTATTCCTTGCTGACCTGACTTCTCCTTTAACTAACACTTTCAAAAGGATGACAAGCTTTTCCAAATGCAGGACGCTCAAAAATGGACAAAGACTGGAGGCTTAAAGGGATAAAACTAAGCAGCCATTAAAGCATTTCTCCACTGACTGAACGTCTTTTGGTTTTATTGAACCAAAGGAATGAAAATAGATTCAGATTGTACAATCTGACCAAGACATTTTCTCGGTAGCAGCTCCTATCCCAAAGAGTGTTGTCTGTGGTGTGTTCAATGACTGGTAGTATTTTTCAGATTTGAATGACTGGTTTTAGTCATCCGCTGCTTTCTAAGCATATCAGTGTTAAACTAAAGTTCTGCTTTAAATGTGCAGTAAAAGCAGACCGTCCAAACAAATCAAACGTCAAACCAGCTCCACCGTTCATGATTCAACACTCACACTTGCATTTGATGTCCCTGCCAGCGTTGACCCCCTCGATCTGCAGCTGAAACACAGAGTGGGAGCGGGAGGAGCGGTCGTTCTGGGCCGTCATGGCGGTGGAGCGGTTCTGTTTGGCCAGAGCGATCAGACCGAGAACCTGCAAGGAGAAAAAGAAGAAGGAAAAATGAGTCTTCATTGCGTCATTATGTGGTCTACGATGGTGGAGCCTCGGGAAGCCGTACCTGATCCTCGGTGTAGACCTTTTCGTAGGTCAGGTTGGTGACAGACACCTCGTTGTTGGCCGTCTTCCGGATCTCGTGTTCTGGTCTCTTGCTGGCCTTGCCCTTGTACAGGAGGTCTCGCAGAGTCTCGTTGTAAATCTCAACAAAACTGGCTGTGAAGGTGAACTGAGACGGAAACAGTTCAGATGTTAGATTTGATCCATCGAGGAGGACAGAGCCTCAAATGGTAAAACCTTTTAGCAGCTGAACCCAGAAGACACTGAACCAACCTCCCATCCTTGTGACTGCAGCTTGTCTCCAGCTTTGAAGATCTGCTGCACGGCTCTGGGAATGACGCCCCTCGTGTCGTCGATCTCCTCCCCCTCCATGGTGTAGGTTTTCCCACTTCCAGTCTGACCGTAGGCGAAGCAGCAGACGTTGTATCCATCCAGAGCCGACTGAACCAGCAGGGAGATCTCATCAAAGATCTGAAAATAAATTTTCCAATCAGGCTTTTTCCTTCGTAGCAAAAATAACACAACAGATATAATCACAGTGACTGTTCTTAACGAGCAGAGATTTCATTAACCTCCTGCTGCGATGACTGAGGCCCAAACACCCGGTCGAAACTGAAGTGATAATTCTTCTGAGTGTCTGCAGATTTCCCTGTATGAGACTGAAGGGCAGAAAAGGCAGAGTTCAGTTTAAACCAACAGCCTGATGCTTTTATTTGAACCATGACAGCATTTCAAAAATATTCCCACCTCCTCGCTTTTGGCCAGCATGATGGACTTGTTGTCGCTGGCTGCCAGCTGGATGTGTTTACTCAGGCCTCCATCCTCTAGAGGGCGAACTCTGCAGAACACCCTGATATTACCCTGAAACAGAAAATGATTCCCTTTTTAATGTTCCTGAAGATTAGAGACTGTTTGCAGTCACAACTTGGATATTTCAGGGACATCATCACTGGGCCATGAGGAGTTTCATCATGCAGGGACCCACCTTTAGCTCCTGGATGGTGTTATGGAGGCGCCGGCGCTCCATCTCCCCGGCGTGAAGCTCGTCTTTCTGCTCCGCCACCATCTCTTTCAGAGAACTGACTTCTTCTTCCGTTTCCTTCAGGGTGGCCTGGAGTCTGGCCAAAGTAGACTCCTGAGCTGACAGCTTCATCTGCAGGAAAACATTAAAATGAAGGAGAAATATATTTATTTCTCTTTCAGTAGGCAGGAGATTGGATTCATCATTAATAATTTTCTTAGCTAACAGGTCTGGCTGCTGTCAGCCGTTTGGACTCTTGCAGAACCAGCCGGTCTGAGGAGGAAAGCGTCTGACCTTCAGAGTCTGCAGCTCCGTCTCCTGGCTGTCCCTCAGAGTCTCGATAACTTTGTATTTCTGTTCCAAGTTGGAGAGCTCCTTCTGGAGAACGTTCTTCTCACTCTGCTCCTTCTCAAGCTCCTTCTCCACTCCAGATAACTTCTTCAGCTCCCCTTCATATTCACTAATCCAGCAAGAAAAAATATAAAGTTCAAAACCACAAACTTTGAAACCCAACTTATTCTCTAACAAATCAAACTTCCTACCTGATCTTCCTTTTCTGGCTCTGGACTTCTCTTTCCAGTTCAGCCACTTTAGTTTGACTTTGTGCCACGGATCCTTTCAGCGCCTCGTTCTCCTCGTTCACAGACTTAAACTTGGTCTGGTAGGTGCGGATCTTACCCTCCATGTCGCTGACCTTCCCCTTCAGGTCCCATGGCTGACGACGGGTGGCCCCAGTACCGCCTAAACACAAGAACTTCATTAGCCTCAAGATTCTACAAACAAAACTAAAAGTGTGATTAAAGTCCACTAATCTTTGGGTAACTTTAAATTGTATAATGCAGTGTCAACATCTCCAACTAGAACATCAACGCTCATTTGTTTTGCAAATTACTGCAAAAACTGGACCTAAAACCGTTTTTCGATGCTTTCATGTCAAAGATGACTGAAGCAAAGAGTTTCTCACCAGGTTTGGTTGCTGCAGCATTTTTGGTGTTTGAAGCTTTTGGAGCAGTGGAGGCTGCAGTTGGCCTCAGGACTCCTGGCAGAACAAAACAAAACCATTAAGCTATGGCATGTTCCTTCAGAAGCACCAAGTTTTATAAACAATAAGTTATTGGGGCCATATTTAACCCATCAGGCGGCAGAGAGGGCACCTCACCTCTGGAAGGAGCAGCAGCCACAGTAGCAGCTCCTGCACCTCTGACTGGTCTATCTGTGAGAAAAAGAAAAAAAATATATATTTTTTATGCAATTAAAGCAGAAATATGATCTGCTTGGATGGTTAAAATATAAGTACGTACAGAGAGATGCTCTGGCTGCTGCAGCAGGAGGCCGCTTGTCACCAATGATTGTTGCAGCAGCCTGAGGTTTATGTGGATCCTGCTCCTTACGCATCTTCTTCTGCAAAATTACAGCACAAAGTGTCAGGTTCTGATTTACATACAATAACTTAAGTGCAAGAGAAGGGAATTCACCTGAGATTCAGGGAATTTAACTATAAAATTTTAACATTAATTTGGACCAACAACAGATGCTTGTCTACTTCAAAAGTCACAGGTCTTATGCCTACAAGGAGCTCAGCACAGATACAACTTCTCCAAAATGGAGCAAAGCTAAAGTAATACAGGAGATGATCATCTCTATATTATCCTCTCCTGCAGATCTTTCTTCTCAGGCTCAACATTTCACAGTGAAATAATATCTCACAGAGGATCTCTAAGAGGATCGGCTTCCTTCCACTGATCTGACCAGAATAACATGCCGACTTTGACGGCCACAAGGCCTTCCTCTGCTGCAGCTGCTTCTTGGTCTTTGTCTGACTTTAAATTATACACAGAGTAACACATCTTTATGGTTACAGAATAGAAAATATCCCTATGTGCTTTTATGACAAACCTGCATGGGAGCCATTTCCTGGGAATTCTCAGAGCTGCTGCTAGTGAGAACCCTTTTTGTTGACATGACTGGTAGTCTGGACATATTCAGCTGAGGAGAGAGGAAAATGAAAGGGTCACATAGACAGTAAACCTAAAAAATTAACGGTGAACAGAGGAATGTGGCCCCTCCCCGATCTGTTGCTGCTCACTCCTAGTTGGCTTCTGTTTTCTTACAACAAAGATGCACTTGCATACTTGACATTTTTAACACCAAAGAAGACATTAACTTCCATTCTTTAAGCTAAGGAAGAAGCACACCTCACTGTTATAGTTGTGAAAGGTTAAAAGCAGCCTAAGAAGATGAGACTGATTTACAGCTAGTGTTGCACCGATACCGGACGAGGCCCCAATCCAGCACTAAAATGATGGTATCGGTGAGTCCCAACAAAAAGGGCACAGATACCATTTTGAGTCATAAATGTTTTCAACTATTTTCACCCATTCCAGGTAGGCAATAAAAAGTTCTACTGGATTCACTTTGTATTAGTCTTTTTCCTGCTTCACAAAGGTAGGCAGCAGCTTGACAAAGCCATGATGGCAAGTATTTTACATCCAAGTAGTATGCAGTTCTTCATATATATACACACACATCAATTTCAAACAGATGGTATCGGACGATACTGCACAGCCAGGTATCGGGTATCAGGGCCAAAAAATTACATCGGTGCAACACAATTTACGGCTGATATCAGCTTCTCACTGTTTTGTTTTTCTGCAAAGAGCTGAAATCAAAGTAACTAAATGTAGTCAGAGTTCATCCTACATGTCTACTTAAATCTTGACAAACAGGGTATTATATTGTTAATAAAACTATCATGGATAACATCATTATAATATCATTGAATAATCAAAGTATTGAAACATTCGGGACACAATAATCAATGTGTTTCCATGTTTCTGTGTCAATGTAAACAAACATGCTATTAGTTTAGAGAGATCCTGATCAAGAAGCTCAACTAAATTCATTTTGAAATAGAAATACCTTTATTGCCCCACAGAGGGAGAATTCAGGTAAGAGACACAAAACAAACAAAGCCTACAGGTACAAACAAGTCTGAATAATATGGAAAACAGTAGAAAAAGAGAACAAGAAAACATCAGCTTTGTATTCTGAAATTAAGCCACAAGGTAAGAGGTGGGGTTAATTTAAAGTTGAAAGTATAAGTAACATACTTTGGAAGACACTCCAACTTATTTGGCTTAAAATACTATAATATAATAATAGGCTAAAAGTCACAAATCAAGGCTGAACGTATTTCTGACTGTAACGTTAATCAGAGGACATGCATGGCATCTTAGCAGAAGAAAAAATAGAACATCGCGATATCTCCACACCAATGGGACTGGTTTCTATTGTTTTAGATAGTTTTTAAAATTCATTGGTTACAGATGGATTTTAACTCAAGTTCTGTAAATCACACTGTTAACTTGTACATGCATCAACTCACTCTGAAACATTTCGATTTAAAATTTGCCCGGAACTGATTATTTGTTCCGTGTAATCCGTACGAGATTAGCAACCAACGTCCGCGTTGTTGGCGTTCAGCTTTTACCCTGAGTTAAAACTCTGCGCAGCTAACATAGAAAGCAACTATACAATAATTTAAATGTGATTCTTAAAGGGATATTAAAAAGCTTGGATGATTAAAGTCATCCTTTTAATACTAATACCTTACAATACGTCAGAGTATTCGCTGAATGTCCTCCCGTTTCGCCGTCTCAGTACGTTTGAATTTGAAATCAAACTGTTTTGGTGAGCGCTTCGGATTCTCTACCGTGATTGGCTGAGAGGGTGTAAACCCCGCTTCCGGTCGTGTGTGCGCTTGTTATGGCTCACGGTCTGTCTTGCTTGGGCGGGATACATAGTCTTTGTATGGTAAACTCCGCCCCAAGAGAGATAAAGGTTTTATTATTTTTCCTGTAAATTCTTTCCCCACAAATAACACATGTCCAGGGTTTAAACTGAGAAGTCTTGCAAGGCATAGAAAATTATGAATTGTTAAAAAAAATCTTTGTTTAATAAAAAAAAAAAGTGATATGATTTTGTGAAACACTTAATATATAATATATATATATATGAAAGAAGAAATTGAAGTTATTCTAAACACAAAACATAATTTTGACAATCATAAATACAATAGAAAAGTATGGAAAGTTAAGAATTTTGAAACAGAAAATCTTAACTTAAGGATGCCTAAGTCTGACATCATTTAATAGAGAATAGCTTTATTTTGACCATAGGTGAAAACTAAAATTAGACACTGTTTTTAAAAAAAAAGGTATTTTTACTTTGCTAATGGCATTTGACTGATAGGATCTGCGCAAACCATGAACTAAATTGACTTTTGCACTAAGCATGAAATATCCTATGTATTTGGCTTTTCAAATCACATTACAATGTGTTGTATTCCACCGCGAAACTAGAAAGAATTCATATCGTTGCAATAAAACATTTTATGCAAATAAACAATTATTCAATTTTTTTCTCACGTGAAACTGACAACTATCAATTATAAAATGAATCTGAAATTTTGTCTATAACAGTAAAAATCCTGCAGATTTGATTTTAGTGATCAGTTTATTAAAATCAGCTATTAGTTGATTATTCAGAACCATTCATTGGGCCGGTGTTGATCAGGTTTCTGTTTACATTTATGCCTGCAGCTTCACCTGATGAGCTTTTTTCATGTCTTTATATTTGCTGATTAAAATGATGAAATATTTGAAACTTAACCACATAAGGATTTTACAATAATAAACCAGTCATAGCCTTTTTTCATAAACAGTTTTTGAGTTTTATTCTCCATAAGGGAAGAAGAAACAGTCTGTTCCGATGTGTAAGAGGTTTAACTGTGCATACAGTATGCAAGAGTTTAATATAGGACAGTAAATAACTGTTTACCAGGAGCATTGCTAGGTTACTTTTTCATAAAAACACACAGACTTACAAAGTTGAGCATACATAAGGACTGTTGCTTTGTTGTACAGCCTGGTAGGACATTTTGATTGGATAGAGACAGTGTCCCAGGTCATCATATCATTTAATGCTATATTAACAGGTTTAGGTCAATTAGGAGTCTGACTGCAGCGTTTTTATTCTTACACAGCACCATTAAATATATTAAAACAATCAAAACAGGCCAATAGATGTTTTGTAAAACAGGATATTTCCTGTTTTTGTCATACGACTCAGAAAAAAATGCTTTAAACTACCTAAAAACAAACAGTATTTGTTCTAATTAGATAGTTTGAGCATCCGTCGTTATATTTAATAGGTCAAAAAGATTTATTTTGGTTACACGGTAATCATTCATCTGCTCCAAAACATATTTTTTTGTTTTAAAAGCTGTGACTCCTTATAATTATTATTTTTGTTTGCAGTGGTCTGGACCTGGGACACCGTCTGGGATTTGGATCTGTTCTCATAGATTCTGTACACAACACATACTTCCCTTTTACAGATGAAAAAGTCTTTTCTATCTATTGTATGTACAGCATACTGCAATAGCATAATGCCTCAGAGTGAATATACTGTGGATAACATTTGCACTACAGGTTTAATGAAAGTAATAATAATAATATGTATGAAAAGTTCTTAAAAAAAGGTTGATAACAGTACCTGTCAGCCGTGTTAATCACACAATCATAATTTCCCATCAGCCCCCCTGATAGCAGCCGGGTGGGCTCTCATCACTCACAGGAGGATGCTGCTCTGAATAACCAAGCTAATGAGATCTTTCTGTCACTATCATGCAATCACTCTTCCTCTCTGTATGATCCTCTGTCCGTAGAAAAATACAAACATGATTTATAGGTTTTAAAAAAAAAAAAGACAAACAATGACAAACATAGGCGTGAAGTACGAGCTTCATCAAGTGCTTTCTGTAGGACTCCACCGTCCTGCTTTTCTCCAACGTGTCGCTCTGCTGCGGATTCCTCACGTTTACTACATTCTTGTAGAACTTCTTTTGTTCCGGACAAAACGGTTCCTTAAGTCCCCGATCCTCTGATGTGAGTTTAAGGAGAACATGACTACGATTTGAGAATGAATCCTTTGAAATTTGGATGGAGAGTTTCCTCACTTATAGATAATTTCTCCTTAATTCAATGAAATGTTTTCTTCAGCGTTCAGATTAATTAAGTGGTTCCATTTTGGTGCCGGTTCTCAAAATCTTTTTTCACTCTTCCTTGTGTTGGCTTTGCCAAATTGCCGGAGCTTTTTTTTTTTTTAAGGGGATTTAATCTGAATACCAACAAAGTTACCTTACTGTAAAGAAATCAGGTTGAATCATCTTTGATTTTACAGATAATTTACTGTGATCTCCAAATCGTATTTTTGAGCAGGGCTGTTGATTCAAAACCAACTTTTTGAGACATGAAATGTCCGAACCCCAAACCAGCGTTCTCACTTTGAGGTTCCTTAAATCAACACTTTGTAGATTATCTGTAATCCAAGCACGGATCTTTAAGCTGATCTCAGTATTAAAGCTCCAGAATCTGGTGATCTAAGCTTGTTTCTTTGATTGTTTTGCAATATCTCACTGATCCCTTTCTAAACGTCCTTCAGAGCTACTTGACAGTGAATATAAGCACGGCCCTGCTGGAGTCGGTGTCAGAGCCGGATGGCTGATGAGGATGGTAACAGTTTCTCCTTTCATAGCCGTGTCTTTGTTTTTTTTTTAGTTTGAAGAAGACTGTAAAGATGAATGACGCTGAATCAAATGGAGCTTTTTACACTGCAGATTATTAGTAATGTCCTAAACGGAGCCGGAGGACGCGGCCTACGAGTTCATGTGCTCCACCTGGATGGCTGACGTGGACACGGTTAGACAGAGGTCCTTATGGGTCACCGGCAGGTCGCCAACAGCGACTGGTTTGTACTGAATCTCACTGGCCGACACCGTTTTATACTGGTGCAGATCAAATGGACAGGGAACCACGCCTTCAGAGGGTTGCTGGGTCGCCTGGTAGCTGCCTGGGGGTCCAGGATTCTGGTTCTGATTGGTGTTGTTTGGGTTGTTCTGGTTCTGAAGCTGGCTTCCTCTGCCGCCGCCTCTGCCTCGACCGCGGCCTCGGCCCCGGCCCCCTCCTCCCGGGGTGAGGCCCTGGGCCTGCTGGGCAGCTACTGTTGCTGCCACAGTCAGCGGGTCGGGGTTGTGCTTCCGCATGTGTTTCATTAGATACGTCTCCTGGAAAAAGACGAAAAACAAAACATTCTTTGTTAACATTTAGAATAAACTATTTCAGGGCCCATTTTAAAGGTCAGTATAAGATATGAACACTCATTACCAGTCAAAACTTTGTACACATCTTTGTCATGTATTGGTAGTTGAATGAGGACATCAGAAAATTATAAAATAACCTGAGCTTCTTCAGGTCGTCACCTAAAATGCTTTTCTGAAAATCTGACATATTTTCCCAGAGTATCAAAGGTAACCACAGAGATGGGGGATCCGGAATCAACAAGTCATCTCTATGTCATTTATTTGTTCTGCTTAGCCACAGAACAGGGTGAGTCCAATCTGGTTAGACCGGTGCAGATTGGGCTCACCTGGTTCAGCGGCTGGGGAGATCAAAGACATGATATAGAGATGACTTGTTTACTCCACATCCACCATCTCTGGGTAACCAGACGTTCACTCAGTTTATGTAAACATGTTTCATCTCCCTTCCAAAAGTGGTTGGCCAAATTCGGCCTAAGAAAAGTCGCCCAAAAAGCTGCCAGACAGAAAAAAGTAGCTTCTAACAGCCATTGTAGGAGAATCTTCTCTGGAGAATCCTCTCACTGAAACTAATCCCTGAGAAGTTACACAAATGGTTTCATTGGGATCCAGCTAAACAACTGGAACCAAACAATAGACTCTAATGACCCACTGGGGGGAGAGGCAGATCGTTCATTTGCATCCGATTCAGAACGTTCTATGGAAAATGGGACTCCATGTGTTTAAAAAAGCAGCTCGAAACTGCAGGTTGACAAATAATCCAATAGATGTAGCAGTGGGAAGGTGGAGAAAATCAATACATTGATGGAGAAACTGATGGATGAACAGCCAGATGGAAAGATTCAACTTTAAGACAACATGGAGTCTAGAAACAGCTGCATAGTACTATCTCTACATAATCCAAATGAAATATTCATTACAATTAACCATCATTTTCTTCACTTTGACATCTTAATCAGTTAGATTTAAATCAGCTGCAGTCATTCAGGACAAAGAAGCCATCTGAATTTACTATATTACTGGTTTGGATGAATGGCACTTCAAGCATTAAAGATAACCGAGTACTAGGGCTGGGTGATTATTTAACATCTTTTTGTTTATAAAGATTTCATTTGTGAAAAATCTGTTTTTTTTCTTCACTAAAACACTTATTGGTCTCCCGTAGATAATAGTTAAATCAGTTCATCACTCTCTGTTTTTAGATATTGCCCATCCCACTAAATGCACATATTTAGTTATATTTTCACGGTTTGATGATGATTATTTTACAAAGAATGTTTGACAGCTTGACGTTTGTTGTCCTTTAAGTTAAGTTCACATTCCACAGGGAATTTTTTCGTATTTTATTATGGAACTTTAAAAATAAAATGAAAATCGAATAATTGGATTTGTTAGGAAAAAAAAAATAGATCAGATTTTTAAGCTATATCCCCCAGCCCCACTGTATACTGCATCCAAGCAGCCCTTAACAGTTAAAATACCACAATGATAATGTGAAAATCACTGCAATTTGTCCATTTCTAGGTTAATTTCTAGGTTACGGTAGAAAATTTATATGTTATATAAAAACAGAGAAGAAATATGCTAAAATAAGTTTCAGATAACAAAAGACCATCAGGAAGGAGGGAGTCATTCTGCTCTGAGAAACAGTGGAAGACTTTTCCTCAACAGAGAAACAATAAAAAGTTTCCAAATGTTTAAAACATTTTCTGAAATAAGTGTTGGACTGAAGAGAGAGAGCAGGAGAGTAAAGTCAATTCTTTGTTCAGTTTAAATATTTTTAGAAACAAATGGCAGACCTATTGAAATCTATTGGGGAAAATATGTCACTGCAGAAATGAACAGAGGCAGCAGCTACAAAGAATCATTGCTGGTGAATTATGGCACAAATCAAATGAAGGGAATTTTTTACTAAATCGATATTTTAATTATCAAAGTGGCTCTGATGTAATTTATTATAGTGAATAATGTCTGTTTTTAATTGCCATGGACCAGAACCAGAACTGGAAAATCCCAGCCACTGACAGAAAACGTTTCAAAGCATTGATCGTCTAAATCTTAGAGCTGAAGGTCTGAAAGCGTACCGATGTGTAAGATCTGTTGCAGAGGCCGCAGGAGTACAGCTTGGCATGTTTGACGGTGTGCGTAGACAGGTGTACTTCCAGACTGGCAGCGTCTGTGTAACCACGGTTACAGTTGTGACACTTGAAGGGCTTATCTTTGTTGTGCTGCCGACGGTGAGACTGTGAAGAAAAAAAGACACAGATTTAACCAAAAACATGGCAGAGAGTCAATTTTATGCCTGGGAGCATAAGAGAAATGATTTCACAGACCTGTAGGTTGGACAGCTGAGTGAAGGCTTTTTCACAGCCCGGATGGTTACACTTGTAAGGTCGGTCACCAGTATGGATTCTGGGAAAAGAAAACAACAGATTAGTCCGTTTCACTTGGATATATTTACAAGATTTTTATACAAAGTACGATATAAAGTAAAATGTAAGAGCAGATTTAACTCCTCTAAAGTCCAAATGAAAACATTCGTAAAGCAGCAGTGATGGGATTTTGTCCATTCCTGTCTAATGCTCATATTTCTTCTACTTTCACTTCCACAAAACGTTTATTTTTGGTTCAAGGCTGCATGACCTACTCTGATCTTTGAACTGGACGCCTGCAGATTCTGGTCTTTAACAGTTTTAGATGGATCATTCATCCAGAAACATCCAGATGAATGAATCAATCATGATTAAAGTCCAATTTATTGTTATGAATTTATAAAGAAAAATAATAAGATTTGAGTTTTCCTGCCACGCTGGAAAGATTCCAGAAATAATGACCCTTCACAACGACTTAACACACGATCTCCACCAACCTGCTCCAAACATGCACACATAAGAACCCAGTTGATGACTGGAAACCCAGCCCCCCATCCCAGTACCGTGTGTGCTGCTGTAGGTGACTGAGCTGCCTGAATGTTTTCTGGCAGTAGGAGCAGGTGTAGGGCTTGGCCCCCGTGTGGATGCGGATGTGCTGAGACAGGTAGCTGGAGTTGGCAAACGACTTGGAGCAGTGGGGGCACTTGTGGGGCTTGGCCTCAGTGTGGTTTCTAACACGGAAAACCGGGATCGGAGGGAGATGGAGGGGAGGGGGATGGAGAGAGAGAAACACAAGAGAGAGAGAGAGAGAGAAACAGCGAGAGATTTTTAAGCTACAGCATGACCAAAGTTCCCAACGAACCCATGCGTTAAAGGATCTCCAATCAGCTGCTGATTGGAGATGGTTAAGTTTGACAGTGTGCTCTTTGTGCTGCGTCTGAGTTGTGAAAACACAGAACAAACATACAGCAAGCACAGTCACGCTTTCCTTTCTCTCTCTCTCTCTCTCTCTCTCTCGCTCTCTCTCTCCGTTCGGTGTGTCCTGCAGTAAATGGGGTGTATTGCTGTAATATGGATCGAAACGCAATGGAAACGGGTGGCAGGAACAAAGACGGCGATGGAAAACCAAGAGCAGAGCAGTGAGTCGCACAGAAAAATAAATGAAGAGGTGAAAAGCTCAAACTAAAAATAAAAACATCCTTTTAAATGACGGCGGCATGGATGAATAAAGATGGTTTTATTACATGCAAATTCATGCAAAATTAGTAAAAATCATTAGATTAGCTGTTAGCCTACTGGTTTACTATGTCAATCATGCATTATATCAAACTAAATGTGTAGACACTGGGAGCTTCTTTCACTGCAAAAAACGGACCTAAAATTAAGTAAACAATTTTTAAAGTGTATTTGCCCTTAATTTGAGCAGGTAAAGCAGGGTTTATACATGAATAAGTAACTCTTATTTAATGCTTTTTAATGCTCTTAGAAATAATCTGAATGCCATCAACAAGTACCCAAGACTTATATATATATATATATATATACATGTCAAAATCCTTCATCATCTTCCTCGTTTTCCAGCCACTTTGGTTCAAATTTGCATTTCCCCCCCCATTCTCTAGCCTTTTCTCCGCCTCAAGCTGCTTTTCCGAAGCATTTTAATGCCACGATTATCAAATTGAATTCATTTTCATGCCAATTAAGGCCTTAATTTAAAACATAATAATTTAATGACATTTAATGATTTTTAATGACCCGCAGAAACCCTGAAATAAGAATGGCTGCCAATTAAATTTTGTGTTTTTGTCCTTAAAATAAGGCAATCATTAGATATTATGTACTTGAAATAAGATAATGGGGTTGTTTTTTTTTCTTTTTTAAAAGCTAAATATTCTTCAGTTCTAAAACTGTCTTACTTACCTGCTCAAAACAAGGGAAAATACAAATGTTGCTGTATTAACACTAGCAAACCCAGTAAACAAGAAAAGTAAATAATATTGTTGCTTGAGGCTCCAAGTTAAGGACAGAAAATGCTACTTTCACTTTTGAATCTCTAATTTTAAGTCTCTTATCAACAGATCTGCACCATGAGACCAACAGCTCACAGAGAGATAAGGACAATAAATGTGCCTTTTAATCTGTTTGGTTATGTAACACAGTCCAAACGTGTGAAAGGACTATTTATATTTGTGAATATTAAGAAGGATCTATAAGTGCTGAACACATCAAGCAGCAGAGATTATTACCTGGAACTGAAGTCATGAAAATCCTGATTAGACCATCCTTGTTTTCTTTTTCATTTAAGGTTATAAATCTGCTATACACACAGAATGCAATGACCACAATAATTAAAATAAAAATAAATAAACAAAACAAGGGTGGTCTTTTAATTCTATCCATGATCATGTTTGTTCTGTTTTAATATCATTAAACCAGTAGCGTAAATGATCCATATCAGCTGTAGTCATTTAAAGTGGTTAAGAAAACCATTGAAAATAGAGTTTTTTCACCATTATTGTCCCTTAAAGACAAACCTGCACTTTTACAGATGTTTTCCTCTAAATTGAAAGGGCTGAAAGAGTCCATCTTAAATTTAAAGGACAATTTGAGTTTTGTGGGGTTTTTTTTATAAAGAAGCATAAAACCAAGGAGTGATGTCTGAAGTTTAGTCAGGAAAGAGATTATAAGGGATGACCAGATAGATTCACTGTATGGATTAAGGTCATTGGATCCATTGGGCCAAAGTCAGCTTTGATCTAAGTTGTGTTTTTCTGCCGTGTCCTAAAAAATGTAGCGGGATTATAAGAGCAGTTTTAATCTGCAGAAATATCCCCCAAAAAACTAGCAGCATTGGGAAATGACTGTTTGGACAACATGAACTACCTAACATGTTTCTGGCATCTGGAGACCAAACTTCACATTATGGACTAATATTCAGCTGCACCTGAAACAGAGTCCAGAAATCTTCCGGTTTCACACAGTGCAGGAAGCAAATATGAGCAAGACCAGTGAGGAGAATGTGGGTTTATAGCAACTGATGCTGACCCTGCAATACTTCCCAATAATAGTTGCAATTAAATTATGGAACTGGATGGAACAGAGCTTCTCTTTATTTTTAAAGATGAATAAGATACTTCATAAGGGGCCTAAAGATTAAAGAACTAATAGTTTGAATGAATTAATCCTACAGGATGTTGGATATTCCTGTTGAACATAATGGTTCAACATCCAGCAACAACGTCCTTCATCTGATGGGAGCCAGTTCTTCTACTCTGAAAGACAATGTTAGGAAGTCTTTAGGTCAATATAATATCACTAAATGCAAAGACAGGCCATTTCTGTTTGCTCTGTAGGATCATGCAGGAAAAGTGAGGAAATAAATGAAAGAAATCATAGTTTGAAGTGTGGCCTGCATCACTCATCCTTCAGCTCACATGGCCTCCTCCAGCCCAGCATCACAAAGTGACTTTCTGTTACGGCTTTGATGCATTTATGGCGTGCTGTTTGCAAAGATGTGAGAAAATGAAAGTATCAGATCGAGAAATCTCCATGAATATAAATGAAGGCATGCAAAGCAGGAACATACGGCTGCTGCATGATGGTACAGCCTGATAAACCTCATCAAACAGGCCGATCTCCAGAACATGAACTGTTTTATCAATCTAATCGGAATTAGGTTTACTGTGAGCTTTGATCATGATGGTTGGACTGCGCATAAAGAGCTTCACACTGTCAAAACTATCCCAAGAGTCTAAAGCTGACTCCCCCCCCCCATTTTTCTCTGTGGACTCATCGTTACACAGAGGGAACAGAGATCAGAGGCACAAACAGAACCTCTCCATCTGGGCGGCCCAGTACCGTGTGTGCTGCTGTAGGTGACTGAGCTGCCTGAATGTTTTCTGGCAGTAGGTGCAGGAGTAGGGCTTGGCCCCGCTGTGGATACGGATGTGCTGGGACAGGTAGCTGGAGTTGGCAAACGACTTGGAGCAGTGGGGGCACTTGTGGGGCTTGGCCTCAGTGTGGGACTTGGCGTGGATCTGCATGTCGGACTTGCTGAAGAACGTCACTGCACACATCCGACACCTATTTAAAAAAGATCTGACTGTAAACAGGAGCTGAAGGAATGAGGGGACCGCTTAGTTTTCTCTTTACTAAATATGTGTCCAGTACCTGTAGGACTTGGGTCCATCTTTACTGGTATGATCATCTTCATCATTTGATAGATCATAAGGGTCAGCAGAGTGGTGCTGCAACACATCAAGAGAAATTTATGAGAATGAAAGAGAATTATAAGTCAATATTTGCATGACAATCCAAAGAAGCTCACCTGTCCACCAGCAGCAAGATGAGCTAAAATTAACGCATCACTTCCTGGAGGGAGAATCCCGCTGACTCTGCTCATCGCCTGTTTGCTCTTCCTGCCCCGTTTTGACGGGGTCTGCATGACGATGGCTGGAGGAAGACCAACATCATCCTTTTTATCTGGAAGAAAAGAAAGAAGAGCTTTTAGTCACTCCATGTTTGCTTGGAAGCAGATGCAAAAACACAAAAAATCAAAAGTGAATTCTTCAAAAATATATTTCACAGTAAAAATGAAAGAGAAAATACAAACAAAACTAGAGCAAAAAACAGAAGACAGATGAAATAAATCACTGCCCATTAATAAACCCGACTGAATAACTGGGGATGAACTTCACCTGTGTTTGAAGGGTGCACAGCAGACACTATCATGGTGGTAGCAGTGTGGGGTCCGCTCACAAATGACTGCGTGGAGGCAGTTGGTACCAGAGTGCCTTGAGGGGTGGTGATCACTAACCCCGCTGAGACGAAAAGACAAACAGTAAACAAGCAGTTTATTCAACACCATTAAACACTTCTAACATCTGCAGAGACTTCTAACATCACTCTACAGCTAGAGTGATGTTTATGTTTTTAGGTTGTTGAATCAGATGCTATTAATGCCAAAACATCTGACTGTGGCCTCGGTAGGTTCCTCCAGAGAACAGATCATGATATGATAATTTAAGTCATAATGGAAGCATTTTGTCCTTGCAAACAATCTTATGCATAAATAAAACAGGTGATTGTCACAGAGAAAGTAAGCTCTCAGTGTCTGCATTGTTTAATTTTATTTAGTATTTAATAGAAATGTTATAACACAGGATAAACGAGTTAAATATGCAGAAACTACATTAAGAGCACGGTTTATGGTTTGGTGTGGGCATGGCTTATAATTAATTGTTTGGATTTTCAGTATTTTCAGTAGAAAACCGTCCGAACCGTTCGGTTTCGACTGTCTCGGTTCGGTTCGCGTGTGTTGCGTTCGGTTCATGCGCTGCTCCTTTTTCTCATAGGCGAAGCGATTACACTCCAGAGCAGAAGGTGGCGGTGCTGCGACCAAAGCCAACCACCAGTAATAAACAAGAAGAAGAAGCGAAGCAGCTTAGCAGAAAAAAATCAGTTGTTGTGGAGAATTGTGTGGGTATGGCGAGTGGGAAAGAACAGGAGTTGGAAGACGCGCCAGCAGCACTTTATAGGTCTGTGTGACCTACGATGACGGCGGAAAGAAAGTTGTGGATAAAAGTGCAACAGTGTGCAAGCATTGTGCAACACGTGTTGTTTATGCTAACAGCAACATGACCAACATGTCAGGCTAACAATCAACATATACCGAACCGAAAACCGTGACCACGAATCCGTGAACCAAACCGTGGATTTTGTGAACCGTTCCACCACTAGTTTGGATTAAATAAAACTGGGTTCACTAGTGATTAGTGTTGGACGACATGGCAAAAACTTATATCACAAAACATTTCTTAATTTCGGCTTATTCGGTAAAATTCCTATATTCATATAAAAGCATAAAAAAGCCTAAAAAAAAACAGAAAGGAACTCCCATAACTAATACCTGTACACAGTTATGACATTTCTCCATGTTTATAAAACAACACATTTTAGAAATATTTGCTTAAAAAAAGAAAAACACATAAAACCCAATAAACCTACAAAATAAGTAAACCACTAATGCTGTGATAATAGAGCATAACATATACTAAAATATCAAAAATTTCCTTAAAAATCATTAAATTAATTAACTCATATCCTGATATTGATATATAGCCATACTGGCTTCAATATCTAGCGCCCTATAATTTCCACGATCACGGAACCGCGGATGGAATCGCGTAATTGGCAAATTAACGCGGAATCTAGTGTAAACGTGGAATTTCTACATTTGAAATGAAATTCTGTTTTTGTGTGGGAGAAGAACGTATGTCAGGGGGCAAATGCACACCGGGGGACGCAAATCTGGCCGACATAACCCTTCCCGCTCCGCTTCCGCTCACCCTCCCCCATCAAAACATTCAAAAACAGCACTGCTTTCGGCGAAAAAGTTGGAAAACACGACACTAAGCCCTGAGTACAGAGCCGAGCAGTTCCCTTGTGACTTTTACGTTTCAGGCGAACTATTGTTTTGCAAGTTTTGTCAACATCCCATTGATTGGAAGCGCAAAAATACATACATAAAACGGAAAAAAAATGGAATTTTCAAAAATTAAAACGGAAAAACAATTTGGGAAAAAATAAAACGGAATTTGGGAAAAAATAAAACAGATTTTATAGGGCCCTAAATATCCTAAATGTCAGGAAGTCTGTCTTTGTGATGGAGATAAACATTCAGCCTGTTGGATGAAGTCTGACTGCAACAGATACCTGCAGGTTTGCAGTAACAAAGATGATAAAGTCTAAATCGTTGGAAGGAAGAAACAAAGACAAGCAATATTTGAAGCATTGAGAGAATATTCTAATATTACGCTGCTGTTATACTGATATCAGAAATGTTAAATGTGCAGCAAATGTTTTTACTGAAAGTTAAAGAACCAGAATCAAAATTCTGCTCCTTCTCAACTCTCAGAGATGCTAGAGCTGTTAGACTGAACGAACCAATAAATCCACTTTAAAACACTCGACTTAAAGGAGTTTAAAAAAATAAAAGGATAAACAGATGTAAGTTTGGGTCCAAGTGAGAAAAAGCAAAAACCTTTTCTCACCTGCGGTCATGATCCCAGTGGAGGGAACAGGCACGACCGTGACGTTCTGGGAGGTGTGTGACTGGTGCAGATGTCCCCCGACTCCACTCAAGCTTCCATTACCGCTGTTGCCCCCCCCTCCTCCTGACGTGTTGCCACCTCCTTCCTGTTTGGGGACCACCCGCACCCCAGGCCCCGCGTCCACTGAACCCGGGATGGCGAGCACAGCGGTGGGGTAGTGAGGGGATGAGGTGGAAGACGTAGAGGAGTGAGGGAAGGGAGATGCGTTGGCCTTGTCCTGACCCAGCTGATCCTTAGTCTTGTTGAGGAACATGGCGTTCTCAATCTAGACAGTGGTGGAAAGTATAAAAGGTGGAGTAATAAAGGGGCGAGGTGGTATGTGGAAGGTAAAATGGTTTATGAGGGATAATAGAGGAGGTGAAAATAGAAGAAGAATGAAGAATGGTGAAAAAGGATTTATGGTGCACAATATAACCAAAAATGTTCAGATAAGAGTAGGAAGTTAGTAAAATTTTTTAAAAAGAGGTTAAGTATGAGGAGGAGAAGAAAAGTGTGGGATGTGAGGCCAAGATGCCACAAGGAAAAGGACAGAGGAGGTGATATAAATGATAACATTCAGGTTAAGAAAGGGGACCAACATGGGGAGGGAGTTAAAGGAACAAGTGATTGGATTAGTGAGGTGAAAGAGAATCAGAGAATGAGAGAAAAAAAGAATACAAAGGCATGGTGAGATGCAAAAAGTAAAGGACCAATGAGAAAATAAAGAGATAAAAGAGGAGAGGGACAGGAGCGACCATGTGATCAAGTGAATGCATCAAGAGATGTTACAAAAAAAGTCACTGTTCTTGAATTCATTCAAGAGAATCCTTAAAGAAGCAGTCAAAGTGATAATCCCATTATAACCATGTGCATTTCAAGACATTTCCAACAATAAGGTTGTCTCTACCTGTCCTTGTACAGTGGGGACGGGAGACCAAAAGTATGATGAGTTGAAATGGGAATCGTCCATTATTTCTGTAATTAAAAAGCAACACACTTAGAAAACACCTGTCCTTCCCCTCTTCACTGATTTCTTTTCTTTCAGTGTTACATAAAGGGAGACCATGCATGGCTGTATTCCCTTCATTACATCCTCTCCTCCAAAGACTTTGATACAACAAGCATATACCTTTTAAAGAAACTTAAATATAGGAACCAGCTATAAAAAAAAAAAAAATCCTCTTCTTACAGAGAATTTTATACCAAACTAGGTGTTTTAATGCTGATTTCAGCTTCATGATCAAATTTGCAAAGAGGATGTGAAAGGAATCTAAGCAAAAATGTTAATCCCAAATAGGGATGGTGACAGCAATAATATAAGGTTAGCAAATCAGCATGTTCTCATGTTTAGCACCACACCCCCCCATGCACTTCTTAATTTATCTCTTCAATTTGTGTTGCTGTGATAAAAAAAAAATACAATATTGGACAGGTTGTTATGGAAATTAAATGTGTAAGTTGTTAAATTATTTAATGCATGTGTGTAATTTTCTTTATTGGTAGGAAAAACCTTTTTTTTGTGTTTGTATCCATTAAATTTGTCAACACACCATGCATTTATATGCTACTTAGCATACCGGTATATAATGTTGCAGCAGTTAGTTTTGAGGCACAGCTTTTTTAAATGCATGTGAAGAATTAAAATGCCATGCATAGTCATATATTACCTCATTTCACACCTTAGCAAAATGCATGCAATTAGTTACATGTTAGTAAAGCTTATCCCTGTGGGTTATAACAAAAAATAGCTTCCAAAGAGGCTGGGAAGCTAATGAAAAAAAAACCACCATAGCAAATCCTTGGCACATTTCATGCAGCATAAGTCAGGGTATGTTTGTTTTTCATGTGCCACCTCTGATCTCTGCTGCAGCTAATTAATAAAATATGGGGAGAAACCAACAAGCCAAATCAATTCATCCGCCATGCTCTAAGTGATCAACACATCCGCTTTAAAAACAGAGGGGCTGTCACAGTGCTGCAGAAAAGTCGATGTTTCAGTGCTCTGAGAGCCATTTTTGAACGACCGGGCACAAACTGGCTCCAAACTGTGGCTAGCGGCGGGCTAACGTTAGCAATGAGGGAAGCTTGCAGGGATAAAATCGGTGTAAATACGTATATATTCGGATGAGATGTTTGAATGTTCTGGTGTGTTTTGCTGCAAGCTAAAGCGGGCTGAGGGTGTCATCGGAATAGCACACAAACATGGCTAACGCTAACTTGCCTCCATTAATTTTCTCCTTTTGTTCGTTGGCTTGTTCACTCAAGCTAAAACTAGAGGCCTGGCTGTGTTCAAAGGTTTGACCTGAGAACACAAACATCATCCGTCCCTACGCCTCCATTCCTCACTCCCTGCTCATCTCTCTCAGAGAAAATAAAAAAAAAGAAAAAAAAGTGTCGAATAAAAAAAAAAAAAAAAAAAAAAAAAA
>NW_015150613.1:134451-146088 GCF_000732505.1 Cyprinodon variegatus
ATATATATAGATATATATATACACACACAAATATATGTATATAAAATTATATAGATTTATTTATATATATATAGCTATAGTAAAAAGCTATATATATATATAGCTTTTAATGTAATTATTATTAGATTTTTTTATATATATATATATATATATATATATATATATATATATATATATATATATATATATATATATATATATATATATATATATATATCAACCAATATTTAAATAATTCCTAAAGTTCTAGTTGATCATACATCTGGAAATGGAAAGGGACAGGGATACACAGCACATGTTTGAGAACTTGCTGAAAGGAAAGCTATTCATGGCCAGATTTATGTAAAACAGCCAAAATAAAATGTTTTTCCTTTATGTTATTTACCTAATGTGAAGCAGAGACCATGCCTCACATAATGCTACAGGGAAACTTTTATCAGCAGTTGCAGGAACTGGGTGGCTGGGAAGACAAATGGAGGTAAATACCAGCTGATTCCAGAGAACAAGCTGGTTGTTCAGGCTTAATAAATCTGTGACAAAAATTGATGTTCATAAATACTTTCCATTCAATGTGATACAACTTTAGCAATTGTGAAAAACAGAGCAAAAATGAGCAAAAATGAAATGTCCCTCTAAAGCTATAAAAAACAACTTTTCTTTTAGTCTTTGTTTACATCTTTGAGTGCTCATATGTGATGTATCAAATAACATGATTACATTTTCTAAGTCAATTTTCCATTCTGATAGAATCAGAACATTGTTTTGTACTTTTAATGTAAAATGTTGAACTCAATTATCCTCAAAAACACAACTGAAAAAGGATAGTTTTTGAGTTTTAGTTATACGGTTCAAAACAAAGGGGATGCAGATAATTCTAAGACTTATAAAACATAAAACAAGGAAAATGAAACAAAAGAACCAAAAGATGTACAAACCAGACCAAAAAAAAAAAAAAATCAAATTTAACAATAAACCACAAACATACAAAAACGTATCTGTTTCCTTTAGAAATTTATTCAGTGTTTTGGATACAGGACAGTAGATTTTATTAAAACACAAAATACCAGAAATGCTCAAACAGCAATAATATTTTCCATTGTGATTCTATCCAATCTTTTTTATAAACAAGACAGAACATAAATAAACTCAGTATAGATTTATTACATTTATACTCACACATAGCTTATCTTTAAGGTTAGTAGAGTCGACATGTGAAACAGACAATGCTACATGGACACCGTACCAAAGATATTCTGCATAAAGTACATATAATCCTCACATAGTGCCTCTTCTATATGACTAAACTGTGAGCATGAAGCAAAGGAACATTTCCAGGAAACGTTTTAAATCCACAGTGACGCTTGCCAGCTGTGTTTTAGCTATAAACATAGTTTCTAAGAATACAATACAGTTCAATTCAAGTGTTATAGGTGTTGATGCATGCACTAAAGCGACAACATAGAAATAGAATATTCAGTTGAAGAGCCATTTGATTTGGTTTGGCTTCAGTGTATTCAGCAGTGCAAAGTTTACACAGAACAAGAAGAGGCGTCAGGACTGGAGGGGAGGGAAAAAGAGGCAGACATATTTGGAATACATTTTGCATACAGCTCTTTTAAACATAAATTTACAATATAAATAGGAAGGAAAATTGCAAAATAAAGAAAGCTGGAAGCTAACAGGTTTTAACTTAGAGAATGCATTAAAAGATGAACATACATAGTTTAGTATTTCATGCAACTGGTTCTATAGTTGAGGTAGAGGCTGACGGTCAGACAGGTTTATGATTTAAGGCATGTCAGCTTATCTGTCATGACTAAAGTGATGTTTCAGGATTTTCCAGGGGTAGATGCACTAAATAATAACACATTATTAATTTAACTCAAGCTAATTATTGAAAACATTTATAGATCCTCATTAAAGAGATGTTGGTTTCTCCCATTAAGCTGCAGCACATGACCGGTTTATCACTTTAGTCTCATAGTTCAGAGTCTGGGCTTCACCTCTCTAGTGATTTTAACAGAGTTAACTTCATTATTTCAATGCAATGCTCTAAACTCCACATCACATATGTTTAATAAATGCATCTTTTGTTTGTTAGGATCCAAATGTTTCAGAGCTGCAAAATAACTTGACCATAAATAGGATAACTAGAGGTTCCTCCTTTGTTTTCTGTAGATTACCGGTAGTTGAATCAAACTGGAGACAAGTAAAAAATGGATGAATGTCTTAAATATATATAAATATAAATCACATGTCCAAATTTCTATTTGTTTTTTTCATTTCTGTTGCTCAACCACAAACATTTAGTAAATAAATCCTATTCCAAGTCATTTGTAGGGTTTTCGCCATAATTATGTTTTAAACAATATTAGAAAATATTCAACACTGTAATACCATAAATTAAAGAAAAATGTAACAAATTAAAGGTATTAAAACTATTTTTTATCAAGATGAGTAACTTACTTTTTCTCACTCTCAAAATCACTGAATCAATGTTCAATAACAGTGCAAAAAATTGAAATATAAATAACTCCGACATAAAACTATTTGATAACATTTTAAGGTTGTCTTGGGTATTATTTAATAATCTGCAAATAATCCAGGAATCTAAAATTAACAATATATAGCTAAAATATGCAAAAAAACCGCATCTTTAATTAAAAATATCACTTCTAATTATTGTTCTATCCAAAAACAGCTTTTGATTATTGATTCTTTTTTAAGTACCAATGTTTTTGACAATGTTTCATTTTTTCTGTTTGATTTTTGAAACGAGAAATGAATTCCCTGAACTATTCTTTATACTTCTTTATTAATAGTTTTGAACAAATAATGTCTACATTAAAGGACAACATTAAGGTAATGTTCCTGATTAATACAGAATTTCTCATCAAACATTTTGTAGCTGGAAAAATCTTGCAGAAGATGTATTTGCATCGTTTAAAGTCTGATTGAAATTGCAGCAGGTTTGGTGAACCTGGAGGAACTTATCCTGCTCTTAAAACCAAACAAATAAAGAACAAAAAGCAATCAGATCACAAATGATTATAGACTGACTTGAACATTTCTGTTCAACTTTCAGAAAAACCTAAATGAGTAAATAAATAATTCTGACCATCAGAGAAAAGATAAAAAAAAAAAACCTGTTGAAATTGAGAAGAGGATGTTTTCATGTTAGTATGAGACGTCCATGCTAAGATGCACTTAAGGTTTGGCAGCAAGGCAGTAGACAGGGAGGGGGGCAGTGTTAGAGGTAAACACACACAGGCCTGGTTTAAGCACATAGGGGGGACCGAAAAACAAGCAAGTGGCAGAAAATGAAAGAAAGAAAAGAATCTTAAAAAAACAAACTTTAATGAGCTACATTTGTTGAGTATTTCTTCATCACAAAGATCGATTAATCAGAAAAGAGCCATAAAATCTGCAGTTAGATTAAATCTATCATGATAAAAGTGTTTAACTGAAGAGAGAAAAAAATTGCATATTAAGATGGTAAACATATAAAAAGACGTGCTGTAAACATAACCCTCTGAAAATAAAGCAGTAAAACAGCCCTGTGAAAAAGTCTGAGCTACCCTTTATTTCTATAAGTTCCATTTATGAGCAAACAGACCTTAGAACCGTCTTTATCAACCTTCAGAAGGTTCTTCTTTGGATTTCTGCAGTTTCCTTTGACTCTTTTCAGTCTAATAAAAACATTTACAGATTAATCATTCTCCTTTGACCAATGAATCATCCACAAAAATAAAAACTAAAGGTTTAAAAGCTTTAAACTCTTCTAGAAATGACTAAAAAAGTTATTTTTAGTGCTGCAAACACCTGAACAGACCACTAAAGTGTCTGGATTCTGTAATCTAACAAAGTAAAGGGTAGTTACAGACTTTAACACAGTGAAGGAAGTTTGCACCATTTGCCACTTAAACCATAAACATCAGCTATAAATGTGATGCCAGTAGTTTAATCATTTATCTCAGATAAAGCTCGACATCATTAACCATAATATGGAGGGGAAATAAGGTTCCTAAAAGATCAACATGATAAACCAGGAGGGATGGAGCTACAGAGGATCAGAGCAGGGGATCAAGACAGATGCAGACAGACAGAAATCGGATCTGTAAGCAAGGTCATCGGTTTGATTCCCTTCAGCCGGTCCGAGAGGTAACCTGGATGATGAAGAAGAAAGGAAAATATGGGAACAGCTTATAAGTTAGTTCTTCATGGATGGAGGGCAGCTTATGGTTGAATGAATCACCTGAGAGATGTTGACTCCGGTCAGTTTCTCCACTGCTGCAGGGAGGCGAGTCATGATTTCCAGAACCTCTCCAGACAGCTTGGCTGCTCCTACATCTCCTCCACTGGACACCATGGTCACTTTGTTGGCCTCACACAGAGGCCTGCTGATCTCTTCTGCCATCTGGTGGAGAACAGATGTCATAACATCTTAAAACTGAAAATCATCAGAGGTTCTAAACTATATTTCTAATTTCCATGGAACTAAAAAACAAAAAAACAAAAAATAAACTTTCCAATATCAATTAAACAGGAGTATTACAGCAGTCCAAAAAGCATTAAAGGGGAACGCCGTTTTTTTTTTACATTTGGCCCTTGATTTTACGTTATTCCATCAGGTTCTACTCACCCATATGAGTTTTGTGTCATTTGGAGCTGTTCTGAAGATATTCCGTTAAGTTATATCTAAGTAAGATCTTCCTATGGGCAACGACTTGAAGGCACAAACTAAACTGTTCATAATTTATTCTTTATGGTACGCCAGCATTCAGAACATGTAGGCGAATCACTGTCCCCCAGACATCTGCGGTTATATTTTTTATATCTTTTAAAAACGAAGTGGCGCATGTATGACATCATCAGCGCCCCGGCTACCGTTCATTCATCCTGTCCGTTGAACTGCTGCTAGTTTTCCTCACATGCCTGGAAGATGTCTACACTGGAATAATGATCTAGAAATAAGTAAAAATGTCTTAAATTAGGTGTATTTACTCCTCATTTGAGTAGGTAAATAAGATAGTGTGCCAATTGAATGAGATCTTTTACTCTTAAAATAAGACAATTCGAAAATATGCCCTTGAAATAAGACAATGCAGCTGTGTTTTCTTATTTTAAATCTAAATTTTCTTGTTCCATTGGCAAAATGTCTCTTTTACCTCCTCAATTCAAGAACAAATGCACTTATTTTAAGAAATGATGACTTATTTAGATTTAGATTTTTTCCAGTATAGTGCTGCTACCACAGATGATCTCGCTCTCCAAATGGAACTGAACGATTCAGATTAGCTCGCCGAATGAATAGAAGGGGTAAAGCGTAGTCGCCTGTGGCCCGGGCTTCCTGTTACGACTCCAGTGCGCAAGCGTGGATGACGTCATACACACGCCGCTTTGTTTTTAAAAGATATAAATATAAAAAATATAACCGCAGATGTCTGAGGGACAGTGATTCACCTACATGTTCTGAATGCTGGCGTACCATAAAGAATAAATTATAAACAGTTTAGTTTGTGCCTTCAAGTCGTTGCCCATAGAAAGACGTTACCTGGATATAACCTAACGGAATATCTCCAGAACGGCTCCAAATGACACAAAACTCATATGGGTGAGTAGAACATGGTGTAATAACGTAAAATCAAGGGGCCAATGTAAACAAAAAAAAACGGCGTTCCCCTTTAAGCTCCTATTTATATTGTTCTAGAATAGATTAGTAGAGAAAATCCCTTTTTTTTCCCACAATGGGGAAATTCTGGTGTTTACAGCAGCAAGAGATTATAGAAAAAACTGTCACACAAACGTGGACCTTAAAAAATGTATAAGAATAACTACTAGTACTAGTGAAGAGTTAAAAGATAACCAATAAAATACAGTACTTCAAAGTGTTTTAACAATATAAAACTGAAATTTAGCTCTTTATAGCTTAAATATGCCTTACCATAATCATTTAGTCACAAAAGCAAAATGATCTAGCTTTATTTCTATAAAGCATCTTTAGAAACCACGTGTTGATATGTGACCTGAAGTAACCCTGAGTCTGGAAATCACTGGTTTAATAAAACGAAAAAGACAAAGTAAGAATAACTGGGTAGAGCTACATCAGCTATTCCAGATGTTTCAAATTAAAATGAGTTTAAAGATGTTTAGTAGAAATGTGTGTTTCACCAGAGGCAGTTTCTCCAGCAGCATGTCCACCATGGCTCCATCTTTATACTGGCTGAAGGCCTCGGCCTTCTTCGCCATCTGCTCCGCCTCGGCACGACCCTTCGCCTCGACAGCGAACGCCTCAGCCTCACCTTTAACCTGAACAGGTAAACAAGAAATAGAAACTTACCGACACAGAATTTAACAGAAAAACACCTGGATCTGGAAGAACGGATCAATAATGGACAAAACTTGAGTTTAATGAAAGAAAATCCCACAATTGAGAGGAAAACATCGGGCTGTTCTGAAAGGGCCTCTATGAGCCCTGACCTAAATCCTATTGAGCATCTTTAGAAGGAGCTGAAACCGACCATCTAGAAGAGACACATGGATCAGTTTGCTCATGAAGAGTGAACCAGAATACCCTCTGAGAGGAGCAGACGTCTAATTGACGGTTACAGGAATCATTTGATTGCAGTCATTGCCTCAAAAGGTTGTGCAACTAAATATTAAGTCAAGGGTACCATTATTTTCTAAGAATCTGCCTTCTGTTGCTGGATGTCAGCGAGTGATGATCAGTGACTCACCCTTATGGACTCAGCTTCAGCCTCTGCCTCCATGATCATCTTCATACTGGAGACAAAAAAAAAGCATAAATGGTCAAAGCGGCAAGTTCAGAGAACCTGCATTACTCCCAGTCAGAGGAAACCAGTTTATGGCCCATAAACAAGTCAATGTGTGAGATCTATCAAATAATAATAATAAAAAACCTTTTGACAGATTTGATACAAAAAAAAATCAGTAGGGAATTACTTTCCAATCTTAAAAACAAACACTGAATTTTTTTTTGTTCCTGTTATTACAGTGAAGTTTGGTGCATAAAATGCAATATTTTTAAAGCTTCACATGTGTCTGGTTTCCTGTTAAAGCCACCATCTCTGATAAAAACCTGACTTTAAAGTCCGTTTCTCTCCAGCAGGTTCTGTTAGAATAAAGCTGCTGCTCACCGCTGAGCCTCGGCCAGCTTCTCCAGGCGGTACCGCTCAGCCTCTGCAGGTTTCTTCACCTTGGCCTCCAGCTCCTTCTCCCTGCGGATGATTTCCTGCTCCTGCAGCATGATCTGCTGCGTCCGCTCCACCACCTGGACCTGCATCGTCTCCTCCTCGATGCGTTGCTTCGTCTTCGCAACCTGGAGCAAAGAAAAGAAGGAAATCAACATGCATTCATATGTAATATGTAATAAACTCCATTTTAAAGTGCTGCAGATCTCCTTCACACCTGAAGCTGATACGCCATCTCTGACTCGGCCTTCTTGGTGTTCACTTCCATGTCGTAGGTCGCCTTCTTCAGCTCGTAGTCCCGCTGGGCCTTCGCCATGTCGATCTCGTTCTTGTACTGAGCTGAGATCTTTACCTGCATAGCGTGAGCCTCCTGCAGGGGAGATGGGAAAGATCAACAGAATGTCAAGAAACAAGCCGACCAGAAGGCAGAGAACATCCATCATATCTTCCATCATAATAACTCTGAGCAGTAAGGATGAAGCTGCAGGCGTGCAGTGATCTCACCCTGATCACTGCGTCTCTCTTGTTCTGAGCTTCTCCAATGCGAGCGTCCTTCTGCACCTGAGCGGTTCGAGCTTTTCCCAGCGAGTGCAGATAATCCTGTGGATCCCAAATGTTTAGATGCAGATTTCCTCTGATTAATTTTCAATATTTGGTCAAAAGGAAACAAAAGTTTGAAACCTGATCATCGTGGACATCCTTAAGGGTGTAGCTGACCACGCTGATCCCCATGTTGAGCAGATCAGAGGACGCCACCTTAAAAACCTGCTCTGAGAACTTCTTCCTGTCCTTGTAGATCTCCTATATTAGGTCAAGTTATTGTTATCTTAGCAGCAGAGGTGTTAAGTAAAAAATTAATTGTAAGATGAGGAACAGGTTGCTTTACCTCCACAGTCAGGTGGGCGATGATTGCCCGCTGGTGTCCTTCCAGCGTCTCCAGGGCGATCTGAGCGATTTCAGCCTCAGACTTCCCCATGAACATCTGACAGGCTGCAGCCAGCATCTGCTTGTTCTGGCCTTGGATCTTCATCTGCAGGAAAAAGTTGGACATTTATTAAAACAGGAAGTGGATTGATAAACAGAAAATAAGCTAACAGTGACTTTTATCCTCCTAAAGATGCAGATTTTGAAACAGCAATTGTTTTTCTATCCTAACTTCCATTAACTACTTTAAAAGATATTACAAAACTTAATATTGGGTCATTTTTAGAAACAAACCCCTCTACTAGATGTAAACATATTTAACTGATTGCTCCAACGACTGATAAAAAACACCTACACTGGAAAAATGACCTAGAAATAAGTAAAAATTTCTTAAAATAAGTGTATTTACCCTTGATTCGAATACGTAAATGAGATAGTTTGCCAATGGAATGAGCATTTTACTCTTAAAATAAGATATTTCGATAATATGCACTTGAAATAAGACAAAGCAATTGTTTATTCTTATTTTAAATCTAAATTGTCTTGTACCATTGGCAAAATGTCTCTTTTAGCTCCTCAATTCAAGAACAAATGCACTTATTGTAAGAAAAAATGACTTATCTAGATTTGGATTTTTTCCAGTGTATAAGAAGGTTTAAAGCTGTTTTTTCCTCCTAAACCAACCTACTGTGCTACATTGCGCCGTCTGAAACCCCCTGACTGACCTGAGCGATCCCAGTTACAGAGATGGGCACCCCGTGGCGGGTGTAGACCTTATCGCTCTTCACATTCAGAGTCAGAGTGTTCAGAGAAATCCTGGAGGAGCAGACAGAGGAAACACTGATAGAGTGGAAGTGGCTCTAATGGATGATGTTACTGTGGTTCATTTCCGCTTCCTTTCTGCCATTGGTGCTAACAGGCACTCAGCAGATGGGGATAGAAACCAGCTGCCACACAGATAATTAAAATTATCTTTATGATTACAGTATGGAATAAAACTGAATGATAAATAAAATGGGACAAAATGTGAAATATAGACCTCCAGACCCCTGTGGGATCTGTTCCAACCATCATTTTAAAGGAGGAAATACAGGGTTGATAATAACAGTTCAAATAAAGATGGATGTTTTTATAATTACATAAATACAGATTGATCCTATACAAGGCAGGTCTACCACTTCTAATAAAGAATCAGTCAATTTTTTATCTTTAAAATCTGTTAATTTCAGAAGTTGTTGAATTTTGTGCTTCATTCAAACTCTGTACTGTTTACATCCTTTCTGTTTGAATTGTTTTAGCAAAGACCAGTGATGTTTAATATGAGTTTAAGACACGTTAACATGAGGAATTTTAACAAAGCTGAGTTTATTTCTACCTCTGTATCTTCTGAATGCAGGGGATGACAAACACTCGGCCTCCGGGGATCATCACCGGAGGAGAACGGCAGAAACCTGAGAGGAAACAGAATTATAAATCATATAAAAATATACACAGATATTAGGTTATTTATGAACAGATTCATCCTAAACCACAAGTTTTATCACCTTTCTGGTTCTCTTATATTAATCTTTGAATAAAAAAAGGAGCCAATAAAACCACTTTAAGTCAAATATGTAAAATAATCAGATTTATCCCACAGGAAGGAAAAGAGCTGCGGTTCTGTTAGAGGTAATAAATATTCATGCAGACATAGATAGAGGTGTTACCTGACACCACCATGGCTTCATTGGGACCACAAGTGTAGAACATGTTTGTTGATCCTTTTTCTGACTAAAAAAGAAACATATTCAAACATAAATAATTAAAAATAATCCAAATTAACTGGTTATCTTTAGACATGTCAAAGAAAAAGCTGTTGGAATAACATTAACTGCGATAATCATTGGTTTTAGTCTATATTTTAGCACTAAAGGCTTCAGAAATGATTAATAGATGATGCTTTCTGAGCAGCATCTCTAAGGGAGGAGCTCTGATGGGAAACAGAACAGACACACTGGGAGGAAATCTAATTTACGCAAAGGTTGCGGACAAAGACCAGAAATAAGTGCAAAGAAAAAACATTTTTCCTCACTTTACAGCCACAGATTGTAAAAAAAGAATAAACGTTGACATAATAACCAATTTCTTAGCAGCTAACGCGTTATTTATCCACCAACTCCATCTATTTTCTTCCATTGATTTCTGTAGAACCGATAAATGATGCAAATGTGGATAAAAACCTACCGCTGGTGGAAATAAATGATGTTACTTCGGTAGAGAAGAATCGAATCGGTCAGCAGGGATCAATTGTTTGGTTAAATGTGAAATATATTATTGGAACCTAATGTTTACTAGAGATGATGGAGTAAAGCTGCAGCTCAGCGTCCGAAGAGCAACCAGCCAACTGCGCGCGCGCCATCCAGTGGCACGGTGGGGTACTGCAGCCTAACAGCTTGTCTCATAAAACAGCACAAGTTAATTTGTTTTCCTTAAATCTGTTTTTCTTTAAACAGGAAAAAGTATTTACTTTATTTAGCTTTCGAAATATGTAAAAAAAAATTAAAGTAAAAATAAAAAGTTCATTTAATAACAGTAAAGTTACTAATTCAGAACAAGACATTTCCCAACATAACAGAGAAACAATAAAGAGAACAAATACATTGATATTTTTAAATTGGACAATAAGTAAAAAGAGCCTGATTGTTTAAAGTTAAAAGTTTTCTTTTTTAAATAAATTGTACAATTATTTAGTATAATATTAAAAACTATACCTCTCAGTGTTGTTTTTCTTCCATTTCCTTGTGATATAGAGCTACTGCTGTGCAGTCAGAAGCTCACTTCTGTACCAGTTTCTCATTAGTTTTGGATGCAACAAATAAAACCCTAATTACTAAAAAATTAGGTATAGATGATACTTAAATATTCCTCCTATCTATAAAAAAAACAACAAAAAACTATTCTGTTTTTATGTAATCCATATCTTATATATTTGTAACTGACATCTTCTCACCAGTTTTTGTTATTTGTCTATTAATGATATATTTTCTGTAATGCTGAAAGATACATTCGCCAAGATTGGTGTTGCTGAAAGGAAGTAAAGGCTATGTGGAGAAGCTGTATGTTTTAGAAATATTTTTTATTTAACCCTAGTCCTTTTGTATATGTTTATTTTTTGTTTTAAATTGTGCCAACAGATTGAATTTGTTTGAAAATGTAATGCAATAAACTAAAATAAATTCGTTATTCCTCCCAGACTTACAATTATAAAGTAAAGAGACAAAAAGACAAGGCAAATGCAATCATAAGGATAACAGCGAAAATAAAGGGCAGTTATTATCAATGCATTTTACTTTGAAAACAACACCAAACTCAGTACAAGACATGATCCTGACATCTTTAGAAAAACTCAAAGTTAAAGAACGGCAGAGTGTTTTTGGTCAAAGTAGGTCAGTTCACCAGATCCATTGCAAGACAGTCTGTTAAAAAAAATTCTTCCTTCTTACAGCAACCAACAATTACAAAT
>NW_015150613.1:147138-153116 GCF_000732505.1 Cyprinodon variegatus
TTCGCTCCTGCTATTAGAAAGAACAGCCGCTGACTGACAGCTGGAGCAGAACCAACGTTTCCAACGGGGCACTGATGATAAACTGATTTAGGCCCTTGCCTAAAGGACAAGGAAACCCCTTAGAACCCATCCACTGATTCCAACGGAGCGGTAATGATGAAAGGGAAATGCTTATTCTCCGGCCCTTGCCCGGACGACGTGGAAACCCCTCGTTGACGTTTCCTCCAATCAGCATCAGGCATACAGCAACAACAACCAATCAGAAGGGGTCGTTCCGTATTCTGCCCCGCCTAGCGTTGAAGTCCTCCTGTTGTATTCAGGTTTTCCAACAGTCTTTTTTTTTTCTCCGGCAGACCGCTCCGGTCAGTAGGTCAACCTCAGCTCAACAGTTTCACCCTTTAGTTCACATTCATCACTGCCTAATATTAACCATGAGGGAGATAGTTCACATTCAGGCTGGCCAGTGTGGCAACCAGATTGGAGCAAAGGTAGGAAAAAGTTACAAATTAAAAGTTGGGGTTAATTTTTTAAAATCTTTTGTTTTGATATGTTAATATCCTATAATTCCAATGTTATAGACATTACATTTTATGTATCTAAGCGTTATCTAAAACATTATGTAGAGTTTGAACGATGAAAATAAATCGTTATGTATGTTGTTTAGATTTTTATGAGCTTTTTTCCCTGCTAATGTTCATTATTGATTGCAAATCAATCAGTTATTTAGAAAATAGTGACATCCATCCATCCATCCATTTATCCATCCATCCAATTAGACAATCTGCCATAATTCCATGTATAAAGTGACATTCAAAAATTTAAAAAGCTGTGTAATTATGGTGTAATTATTTGATTTATTAAAGCACAACAAGTTGCACTCAACCTAAGACCTATCTTTGAATTTTCTTTTATACTTGACAATAAATCAGTTTATTTAAAAACTTATCTAAGTTAGTATGTTTCTCATTGTCAGTAGATTTCATTTAGTAAACATCAATAGAGTAAAATTTCCCTTTAAATCCTTTGGGAAACCCTGACAGAAGCCATGGAGCGATGATTAATGAGTTTAGTCAGACTAACAGGACCAGCTGCTGTCTTTGCTTGTTGGTGAGTTTTAGTCATTGAAGTGGGGGGAAAATCATCTCATTATAGGGTGGAAAAGGAGGAAATGTGCTGAGACAGAGGAGAGGAACGCAGTAGGAGGAGGGCGGACAAGTGGTTCAGTGTCTGCTCTGGCTGATCAGAGATGAGCTCATTTAAATCTCTGCCTTTTCACCCACTTTATCAGATTAACATATTCAGGACTCTGGTCCTCACACATGATCTCTGTTCAAACAGAGATTCTGTCTTTTGTGCAGAAACTTTAAACAAATTGTATTTTATCTTCACTTTTTCCCATACATTTATCAATAATCTATTTAGCAGAACATAACTTTTAAACCTTGCACCAAGCTATCCCTTTAAAATCTTGTGTGTGGCCTTGGTTCTTCTTTAAAATCAGCTTAAAAGCTGATAGATAACAGCATCAAATAATAAATGCATTCATTAAAGGCTCGTTTAGCTGCAGGGAAAGGCGTTGGAGCAGCATATGGTGGAGTAGGAGGCCCTCATCTCTTAACAAGTGTATTTACAGCAGACTTAGTGTGGCTGAGGTCATTAATGTTTCACAGTGGATTAACTGCCGGAATCCACTCACTAAACCAAAACCTCTCAGCCCTCACATCATGTCGGCTCCTGTTATCAAAATACAATAAAACAAAGATTTACAAAGTAGAAGAAACAGGTGATTCACGTCTAGCTAATAAAGATATAACTCACTCCATACAAATAATCTCACTTTAATTAGTTTATTATGCCAGTAAAAAGATATTCAGTTCAAGGTTCCTGCCTGTAAAACAATTAAACATCATTAGTTTACTTTCGTTCTGATTTGAAAGTACTTATTGTGAAGATTTAATTTTACAAAAACTGAAAGAAAATGCTCTATTTATAAATGTATATATTTCTGATCTGTAAGCTGCAGTTTTACTCCACAGCCACTAATGTAGCCTGTAGTTAAGATTAGGGTCAGCGGGCTGAGCTGCTGTGACAGTGGCTGCTCCTAACTGGGTTTGGCAGCGACGTCTCAGGCGCCAAAGATGGAGAGGAGCGCTGAATCCTGTGACAAAGCTCAGCTGATCCCTGGAAAAAGCGCAACAACCCGACTTGGTTCCTAAAGAGGGAAAAGCTCAGAACAGAATCACATTTTTCATCCTGTCACTTTCAATCCCACGTTTCCCTCTACTGAGCCTTCGCTCTACAAGTTCAGTCAGTTTGTTAGAGGCCTGCCCTGCTAACTGAGTTAGCATTGATGCTGTCATGGTGTCAGAGCACATCTTTAGAGTAGGACTCAAACGCTGAAGGCTCTAAAGATCTGTAAAATTTGTTCCTTAATGTTTTTATTGAATACTTTGTTAATTCACTGGTTTATTATGGAGCTTTCATTCTTCATTCATGAAGTTAGTTTAACCCTGTGCTGCGATTTAGATCAAAGTGAGAGTTACTGAGGATTTTAACAATCTTTTGATAGAACTGGTGTCGGTTTTACACCTGATCCATCCCGTTGTCTTCGATTTTATTTTGTTAAAAAGACCTAAATGACGTTTTCCCTCCACAGAAATAGTTAAAATACTAAAATATAAGGTGTTAAAGGTTAATAATGTATTACCTGAGAAAATAAATGCCTTCAAATTCTTTCTGTTTTATCACTCTCTGCTCGATCTGCACCAGAAATTGGATCCAACGTTACTTCCAGTGGCTAACTTTTTCGGTTTTGGATTTAAACATAAATCCTTTTAGTTTTATGTTTTCCTTTCCTTTTAACCTTATGCTATATAGTGCCTAATCTAAAGAAAGAAACAAAAATGCAGATAAAGATGGTTTAATCATATTTTTGCCAGACTGCTCTGAGCATGATGATGATATCAGAGAAGCAGTTTAACAAAGAAAATGTAAAAAGCATCAACATTGTCTCACAAATGTCATAGAAAATTTTTTAAATATGTATATTAGCATTATTTATTAAGTGATTTAAGGATAGAAATAAGTAATTTTAGTACCATAATTACATTATTTGCTTCCGGGACAGATCGGGTGGTGACAGCATGTTTGCAGCTTCTTCTTCTTCTGCATTATTGAATAAAAGTGAATCAAATTAAAGTTGTTTATACTAAAAATAGCTTCTGAGCAGAAAGGGCTTTTCACATCTTAAANGAAAACAACACAAAATTCAGGACAAGACATGATCCTGACATCTTTAGAAAAACTCAAAGTTAAAGAACAGCAGAGTGTTTTTGGTCAAAGTAGGTAAATTCACCCGATCCATTGCAAGAAAGTCTGTTATAAAAAATCCTTCCTTCTTACAGCCACCAACATCTACAAATTGTTGAAAAAAGAATGAGTTTTACAACATTTAATTACCTTTGGCATTGATACATTGTTCATTGTGGAACAACAATGTTTATATGAGAGGTTAAAACTGAATTTAGACAGCAAAGGAAAAAAAAAAATGTTATAGAAACACTAAATTAGGAGGCATGATTTATACACATGTGACATTGTTAAAAGAGTCAGGAAAATAATTCTTGAACGCACTCAGAGCAAACAATATGTGCCTTAAATTAAAATTAGTTTTGGCTTCTAGTGCAAATAAAAAATTTGGGATCTGGAACACATAAACATAGACTATTTTCTATTCTGTTCTATTCTGTTCTATTCTATTCTAGTGTTGAATAATGATGTTTTTAAAACAGAGGTGGAACAAATATATTTTACTCGAGTAGAAAGTAGTCATCCAATAGAGCGCTAAAGTAGGAGTAAAAAACTACTTGTTAAAATTGCTACTCAAGTGTTGAGTAAATGCTAGCTCTAACATCTAATTTAATATTGAAAATTATGTAATCAGACTGAAGTTCATGCAAAAAAATCCAACTTAATGATGTGGTCACAAAATAAGGAAATCATGCAGAATAAACAATTATCTGAGTAAAAATGTTTGGCAGAGTAGAACCACTTCTAAAAGTTTTTCTTTCTAGAAATTACTTAAGTTAATTTAATTGAGTAATTTTACTAGCTACTACCAACCTGTTTTAAAACAAATAAAATCAATGAAAATGCTGGTTTACTGTTTACTTTTCATTTAGAATTGTCATTGTTTGTAACATAAAACTTTGGATTGATCTAATAGCTAACCCTTTAACATATTTATTTTTATTTGTTTAATATATTTATAAATCCCCATTTATATTCGCTCCTGCTATTAGAAAGAACAGCCGCTGACTGACAGCTGGAGCAGAACCAACGTTTCCATCGGGGCACTGATGATAATCTGATTTGGGCCCTTGCCTAAAGGACAAGGAAACCCCTTAGAACCCATCCACTGATTCCAACGGAGCGGTAATGATGAAAGGGAAATGCTTATTCTCCGGCCCTTGCCCGGACGACGTGGAAACCCCTCGTTGACGTTTCCTCCAATCAGCATCAGGCATACAGCAACAACAACCAATCAGAAGGGGTCGTTCCGTATTCTGCCCCGCCTAGCGTTGAAGTCCTCCTGTTGTATTCAGGTTTTCCAACAGTCTTTTTTTTTTCTCCGGCAGACCGCTCCGGTCAGTAGGTCAACCTCAGCTCAACAGTTTCACCCTTTAGTTCACATTCATCACTGCCTAATATTAACCATGAGGGAGATAGTTCACATTCAGGCTGGCCAGTGTGGCAACCAGATTGGAGCAAAGGTAGGAAAAAGTTACAAATTAAAAGTTGGGGTTAATTTTTTAAAATCTTTTGTTTTGATATGTTAATATCCTATAATTCCAATGTTATAGACATTACATTTTATGTATCTAAGCGTTATCTAAAACATTATGTAGAGTTTGAACGATGAAAATAAATCGTTATGTATGTTGTTTAGATTTTTATGAGCTTTTTTCCCTGCTAATGTTCATTATTGATTGCAAATCAATCAGTTATTTAGAAAATAGTGACATCCATCCATCCATCCATTTATCCATCCATCCAATTAGACAATCTGCCATAATTCCATGTATAAAGTGACATTCAAAAATTTAAAAAGCTGTGTAATTATGGTGTAATTATTTGATTTATTAAAGCACAACAAGTTGCACTCAACCTAAGACCTATCTTTGAATTTTCTTTTATACTTGACAATAAATCAGTTTATTTAAAAACTTATCTAAGTTAGTATGTTTCTCATTGTCAGTAGATTTCATTTAGTAAACATCAATAGAGTAAAATTTCCCTTTAAATCCTTTGGGAAACCCTGACAGAAGCCATGGAGCGATGATTAATGAGTTTAGTCAGACTAACAGGACCAGCTGCTGTCTTTGCTTGTTGGTGAGTTTTAGTCATTGAAGTGGGGGGAAAATCATCTCATTATAGGGTGGAAAAGGAGGAAATGTGCTGAGACAGAGGAGAGGAACGCAGTAGGAGGAGGGCGGACAAGTGGTTCAGTGTCTGCTCTGGCTGATCAGAGATGAGCTCATTTAAATCTCTGCCTTTTCACCCACTTTATCAGATTAACATATTCAGGACTCTGGTCCTCACACATGATCTCTGTTCAAACAGAGATTCTGTCTTTTGTGCAGAAACTTTAAACAAATTGTATTTTATCTTCACTTTTTCCCATACATTTATCAATAATCTATTTAGCAGAACATAACTTTTAAACCTTGCACCAAGCTATCCCTTTAAAATCTTGTGTGTGGCCTTGGTTCTTCTTTAAAATCAGCTTAAAAGCTGATAGATAACAGCATCAAATAATAAATGCATTCATTAAAGGCTCGTTTAGCTGCAGGGAAAGGCGTTGGAGCAGCATATGGTGGAGTAGGAGGCCCTCATCTCTTAACAAGTGTATTTACAGCAGACTTAGTGTGGCTGAGGTCATTAATGTTTCACAGTGGATTAACTGCCGGAATCCACTC
>NW_015150613.1:155601-157480 GCF_000732505.1 Cyprinodon variegatus
CATTATTGAATAAAAGTGAATCAAATTAAAGTTGTTTATACTAAAAATAGCTTCTGAGCAGAAAGGGCTTTTCACATCTTAAAGAAAATAACATTTTTTACAGCCCTGGTTCTGTTTTCAGGTGGTCTTGTGATGCCATCATGTTATTCACTTTGGAACCTCAGAGCAGAACTCAACTCTGTTTTGTTGTTATTTTTTCTTTAATTAACTCCGTACCGACCCCATCAGCTCACTGACTGTAATCTGATTCATCTGATTCTGATGTTTTCTGCGCCTAACAGTGACACGTTTGTCTGTCTTTAGTTCTGGGAGGTGATCAGTGACGAGCACGGCATCGACCCCACAGGAACCTACCATGGAGACAGCGACCTACAGCTGGACCGCATCAGCGTTTATTACAACGAAGCAACTGGTGAGTTTTTTATTGATTCTGTGGGTTCATCTGTCCAAACTCTGCTTCATGTTTAAGATGATGGACTGATGTGGCCCCCTTGTGGAGAAACAGCTTCACTGCAGCATTTTCTTTAATGCAAAGGATTAGAGACATGCTGTATAAACACTGAGCTGAATTTTAAAACAGTGACTATAAATGTGAAATACATCTTCATATGTTCACATGAGTTCCAATTTTAAGAGTCATTCCACTTCAAAAAATCCCTTTTGATTTTTTTTTAATGTGTGTAAAATTTGAAATCTGATTTATAGAGAGATATACTTTTGCTTTGCTTTACCACACACTCAGATAGTAGCTATTGTAACTTACCTCTTAAAAAAATTATTTTTATGTGAACAAATGTGCTTTGTTATAATCCAATCCAATCTATTTTCTTACTAGTAACTTTTGGTTAAAATTAATATAATATGGCAGTATAGAGCATGGCAGAAGGCCTAGTAAAACAAATACAATCAAATATTGTTTAAAGTCATACGATTAATTTTAATCACACCAGTTTAAACTGGGAATTCTTCATTTTAATGAGTGGCTCCATCTTGTGGAAAAGTAGGGTATTACATGAGTTCAACAGGAAAATGTGGAAAGTCAATTCTCTTTGTTTCTTTGGATTTTTTTCCCTGCAGATTAAGGTAGCATTAGTTTAAAACTGTCTGAATTAGTCAAATATATAAAGAAAATTTATAGAAGAACCATAGTCTTGAGCGTCACCAGTTCTGTATTAAGCCTTGCTGTTTTTTTAGCTGCTTAAACTGGTCAGTTCAATACAGAACTTCTTATTTAATGCTTTAGTGTTTATATAAATCCTGAAACATGCTTTATTTGTTTGTGTTCAGGAGGGAAGTATGTACCCAGGGCCATCCTCGTTGACCTGGAACCCGGCACCATGGACTCGGTCCGATCAGGACCCTTTGGCCAAATCTTCAGACCTGACAACTTTGTTTTTGGTTAGTAATGAGGAGGGGGGGTCGTTATGGGACCATTTTTATTTTAGCTGATAAATCAGTTTAGGATCATCCTCGCCGACAAACTTTCTCAATATTTTAAGGTTCTGTCGTTTCTAAATAGTTTACGTTTTCCTTTTTTCCATTTTAAAGTCACATATCAAGCTCTTATTAATAAAAAAATACAAACAACAATCCTAATTGTCTGTTAGGTCAGAGCGGAGCCGGAAACAACTGGGCCAAAGGTCACTACACGGAGGGAGCGGAGCTGGTGGACTCGGTCCTGGACGTGGTGAGGAAGGAGGCGGAGAGCTGCGAATGCCTCCAGGGCTTCCAGCTCACCCACTCCCTGGGAGGAGGCACCGGCTCGGGCATGGGGACCCTCCTCATCAGTAAGATCAGAGAGGAGTACCCTGACCGCATCATGAACACCTTCAGCGTGGTTCCCTCCCCTAAGGTAACACACATCCCTCTCCTATAATCT